>NW_015170917.1:537076-538982 GCF_001447785.1 Gekko japonicus | reverse complement strand
GGAGGAGGCGGGTGGGGTTGATCGAGCGGGGGGGGGGAGGAGACGGAGGAACCGGCGGGATGGGGGGAGAGCTTACCTGCTCCTGCTGGTTCCTCCTCCACCTGCTCAGTTTGGAGCTCCCCCCCGCGAGTTTCGCGGGTCTTATTTCTTGTCTATATATCTAATAGCCAAGTTGCCCCCTCCGTGCGGATATCTAAATCTGCACATTGGGGGCACTTGGGGGGCAGAGAGATTTTCCTGAACACTTGGAGCAGTCCCCAGGTGTGCAGAAAAATCTAAAAAGTTAAAAAAACTATAGAGTGAATACTTAAATCCCCCCAAAAGTAAAAAAGTGTTCCCTGCGCATGCGCAGAGAAAGCCCTGGCAACTGTCTCACCACCGCTGCCTGGGGGGGGGACAGGAGAACGCTTGGTGGGCCAGCCTTGCGGGGAAAGGGAAGGGGGAAGAAAGCTCAGCGGGCTGGCAGCTGTGATCCGTTCAGGCCTCACTGCCGCTCGGGAGGGGGGTGGAGGGAGAAAGCTTGGCGGGCCGGCCTCGCCACCAATGGGGGGAAAGGGATGGGGAAGCTTAACGGGCCGGCAGCTGTGTGCCGTTCAGGCCTCACTGCCGCTTGGGGGGGTGGAGGCAGAAAGCTTGGCGGGCTGGCCTCAACTACGTTGATTCTGGGGGGCAGGGGAGGGAGAAGGCTGAGCTCACCTGCTGCCGCTTCTCCTGCTTCTGCAGGCGGGGAGCAGTGGGGAATACTTCCCCTCCCTGCGAGTATCGCGGTTCCCACTTCTTGTAACATTTCTAATAGCTAAACACACTTACCTATTTTGACCCTTCCTCTTTCAGGTCCTTCTCCCATTACCAGAATATTTGCTGGTTTCTGAAAAACAAGAAATACAATTTTTAATTGATCAACACTTGATGAGACATTAAACTTAATTTTCTCAATGCATCAACAGTTTACTATGTTCAGAACACAGTATCACTTCTGCTCTCTGATGCACCAATTAAAATTGAACTGAAATCTGTGTATATTTCTTTCTCCCAAAAAACTGTTTTCATCTAATTGTATGTACAAAAACACTTTACGATAATTAAAACCTATGTTAACAGACCGTAGATGCTTGCAATGCAAGTCAACATGTTTATGATAGGAAGCATGTTTTTTGTAGTTATGCCATCTGCAATTCATCAGTGTGAACAAGAGAACTGGCCCAAGTACCCTGCACTTATTGGAACAGAGAACAGAAATGCTAGTGCAGTAAATAAGACTTAAGGACTTCAGTAACATCATATGATTTGTGGGAACTCTTCTACAATACCATAAATGGAAGGAAAAGGAAAATGCAACTGAAAACTTAAAGTGGTTTTAAACAGAAAAGTGAACACTCAAACATTTAAAAGTATTGCAGGTGTCATCTCTCCCTATTTAAGTAGTGGGTGCCAAAGTTCTAATTCTAAAACGCACTCCCTTAGTGTATGGCTGATGGAACTGCTCCTCAGCATATATCGCCACCAATCAGAAGGCAAAGCCCGGGTCCCGCCTACACCACAACTGCTGCGACTGTGTACCTCACCGGATGCCATTTTCATTTTGCTCGATGAAGAGGATTACGAGGGCACTATTGATTTGGTGACCTGCCTTCCCCAGCGCCCACTCAAACATGGGCAACGGCGGCAGCCTCCACTCGCCCGCCTAGCCTCCCGCCCGCAATCCTGGCCTGGCGACTGGCCTTCAGGCGATCGCCTCGCTCCCCCTCACACACTCCAGGACCGGCGAGTGGTGGCTCTGGCCTTCGGGCACCTGAGTCACCCCCCTCACACAGTCCCAGCCCGGCGAAATGACTTGCCCACCTACCACCCTCCCGGCCCCCCGAAATGGTGGCTCCGGCCTCCAGCCGCCCGCCTCGCCCCTCCC
>NW_015170917.1:530871-536958 GCF_001447785.1 Gekko japonicus | reverse complement strand
CGGCCGCCCGCCACCCTCCCGACTCGGCGAGTGGCACCTCCGACCTCCCGTCGCCCGCCCCCCAAACTCCAAGCCTCCAACCCTCCACTCCAAACAACGCCCCCCAAGCCCCTCTATCCACTCGCCACTTCTCCTGCCGCGGGGCAAGCCCAATGCCATGGAGAACCTGTCCAAGACCCTACTCCGCATTTCTCAGCAGCAAAGAGAGATGGCTGGTAGAAGCTCTCAAAGCCCCCCCTCTCTTCTCCAGCCTGCACACCAAGACAAGCCGGCATATGCTTCTGCAGCCCTCCCTCCAACTCCCTTCTTACCTTCTTCCCCCCTCTCTGTCCCCCTCTGTTTGGTGCATTGCCACCTTTACCTATGGAAATTCCTGGAAATTTGAGGGGTGGAGCCTGGGTAACAATTGTTACCACTCTCCAGGTGAGGGCTACAGATAACTCAAAAATACAAATGCTCTTCAGGTAGCACAGAGCACTCCCTCTGGAGAAAACAGTGCACTCTGTCATTATACCCTGCTGAGGTCGCCACAGGAAGCTGACACTGTTTGCCCAAAGCCAGAGCACTCTCCCAGAGCCTCTTTCTAGATCTCGTTGTATTTATTTCCACAACGGGCCTTATTTCTAGTTATATATATATTTGCATAACATCTGTGTATTTTATATGAACTATAGGTTGATTCTCAGAGTGTATGTATATGATGAATGTCTTCCCTGTAAGATTCAAGTCTTTTTACATTGCATATTTTGAGTCTTGATCACACATTTAAATAATGTCTATAAACTGAAGGTAGCGTCTTCTTTTTTTAAATTATTTTTATTTTTTTCCAAACAAAAAGAAAAGTGCATATACCATCAACCATAAATTCTTTACAACAACTCATTTGAAGGATTATACAATTTTCACTTATCCCTATGTTCATCTCTGACCAATCTTTGACTAATGAATTTATAGCTTGTATATATTTTACTTTACCAAATTTCAAGATGTATTATTTACTGTTAAATAACACAGCAGCATATTATCTTATCTCTAATAGCACAAATAACTCATGCAAACCATTTCTGGCCAACCTCTAACAATTATATTTGTTACTCGTACCTATTACAGTGCCCTATTTCGAATTATATTAATTACTACTAAGCAACACATCAACATTTTTTTCTTATCTGCAGACATCCAAAAGAGCAAAACAAAAAACAATATAAAAGAAAACAATTATTTGAGTAAGAACAAAAGTATTATCTTATACAAATATGCATTAATACCTCAACAGTCTTTAATCTCATTACTCATTCCAAACCAACATCCTTTTCACTTATACATAAATTCTCTTCTGTCCAATTTTTTTAAAAATATTTTTATTAACTTTTTTGTCTAACCACACAGAACAAAAACTAAAAAAATCACTAACCACATTTTCCCCAAATTACATAAAAGTTTTTACAACAATAATTAATAATAACAATTTATTAATGTGATACCTCTTTCAATTAATAAAATGCAAAATTGGTATATGCATCTGTAAGTTTATATAACAAATTTGAAGTAGTCGTCACATAGTCAAAAAATGAAAACCATATTAGCATAAATTTATTCTCTAATGTGTTGTTATAAACAGAAAGGATGTGATCTGTTATTTTGTCAGCTACTGCGAGATCCCAGCATTTTGACACCCATTGTTTTATAGTAGGTATTTTGTTTTGGTTCCATACTTGGGCTAGTAATGTTTTGGCTGCTGATAATAAAATGGAAATTAGTTCTCTTTTTTCTATAGATATTACAGACTTTGACCAGTCACCTAATAAAAACACTTCAGCATTGAAAGGTAAGTGTTGCCCAGTTATTTTATGTATTTCTGTGTGTATTTGACGCCAAAATTGATTTACTTTTTGACACTCCCACCAGCAGTGCATATATGTCCCTTTTTTACCACAATCCTTCCAACATAAAGGAGTAGCTTTATGTTTACAATAAAATCTTACAGGTGTCAGGTACCATCTGGAATATAGCTTAAACGATTGCAATTTTAGAGTTGAGTGTTTTGTCGTCATCTGATACGTGTTCCAAATTTTGGACCAATTTTTGTCTTCTATCGTATATGTTAAGTCTTTTCCCCATGCTTTCTGAGAGGATGATTTAACTCGCCAAATTTCTTCATTTAAACTATTATATATTATTGATATAGCTCCTTTGGTATGTTTGCTACTTTTTAAAATTAATTTCTCAAATCAATTTTGGGATATATCTTTGTGCATATGTTGCAGTTGACAATATTGCATCCAGTTTAGACTTATGTTGTACTTAGATTGGAATTGTTGTAAAGTTCACAATTTGCCTTTTATAAAGATGTCATTTAATTTGTATACATTTTTCTCCCGTAAAATAGCATATTCTGTATGGTCCCTACCTGGAGAGAACCAATGTTGACCTAAAAAAGCCGCTATCGGGGATATTCCAGGAGTAAGTATTGTTCTATATTTATCCCAGATTTTTATTGTCTGTTTCATAAAACAATTAGCATATTGTTTCCAGTGTCTGTCTTTTTTTTTAATTTATAATTTTTATTTTCAACAACAACCAAAACAACACAGCTTAAATAACATAGTTTGTCTGACTTTACATGACTTGCATATTGAAAAAGCAATGAAAGCATTTAAAAGAGCATTTATACAAAGCTTGTATGTGTTTTCATGACGTTTTTTATCATTTATTCAGGTGTCTTAACAACCTAGCCTATTATAAACTCAACCTTCCCTCCCCCACTCCCAAAAACATTTCTAAACGTTCTAAAATCAACATAAACATAGGAAATACAGGAACCAGCTTTACATAGCTGGTTAGATAGCCTAATGCTATCACCTGTTTCCCTAAAACTAGGAGCTACAAACTTTTACAACTCCCCCCGTTCCCCCTTCCCCAGTCATATTAAAGCATTTCAAACTACCCATTCAAAAGCATACAATATGTTTCCATTGTGTAATAATTATAAAGCTTGTCTGCTTCCAGTATATACTGGATTTCAATGGAGACAATGGAAATAAGTTTCTTCTTTTAAAGGATCGTTTACCTCCCTCTGGTTCCATTGGAGTTTCTGTTTGCAGAGCTTGCATTAGCTGTTTTCCACTTTCTTCATCGTATGCATAAAAATGCTTGCCTTGATAATAAACATAAAGTTTACCAGAGGGTAACCATCGATATTTTTGCTTTAAATCCTGCAGCTGTTTGGTGGTTACTTTTAATTTTTTCCTGATCAGCAAAGCGTCTCTCGGGACATCCGGATAAATGGAAATTTGTTCTCCCATATATACAAAAGTTTTAACATTTTGTGCCTCAATTAGAATCCTTCTCCGTACTCTTATATCAGGTATTGTTATAAGAATGTCTCTTGGAGTATTTCGTTTAGTGTTATAATTAAGTCCTATACGGGTTGCATTAGTAATAATTGGAAGTACCTCAAGCTTCAATGCATTTGCTATGAAAGAGGCTAGAAAAGAAATTAAATCTTCATTACCTCCTGCCTCCTCCGGAAATCCACGTAATTTCAAATTTGCAGCTTTTTGTTGAGTTTCCACAGTCAGTAAACGGTCTGTAACAGTAGATACATGCTCAGATAAATGTTTGTTCTCAGCCTCAAAAAGATCCTTAAGTGTCCGAGAATTGCTGGAAACCCCTTTAATTCTTTTCTGCTCTCTCTTGCCCATATTGGGAGGTGGCTTTAGTGTGCTTCAAGGTAGTTTAAGCGTTTTTTCAAAGGAGAAGGAGTACTGTGGGACCGGGAGCTGCAAAGTTATGCGGCTGCTATCCTCTATAGCCCCCCCGCCCCCCCAGTGTCTGTCTTTTGAAATATTCCAAATAGCTTCCAACAACCTATCATGGTATAAAGTACTCCCTTCAATCAATGTCCATGTCTTTTCACAAGTGGGGTCTGCATAGAAAATTAGTGCCTTCAGTTGTGCTGCCTCATAATATTTAATCAGTGAGGGTACTGCCAGTCCCCCATATATTTTGGGTTTATTTAACATGGTCATGTTAATTCTAGCTTTTTTGTTATTCCATAAAAATTTAGTTAATTTTACATTCCAATCTTTAAAATCCTTATAGGGAATTTCAATTGGTAGGTTCTGAAACAAAAATAAAAATTTAGGTAATATCATAGCTTTGAATAAGTCAATTTTCTCTAATAGAGAAAGATTAAGTTTTAGCCATTCCCCAAATAAAGAAGACATTTTAGCACTCAGTGGTTTAAAGTTGTGTTGATAAAGTTCATCTAAGTTTAATGGTATGTTAATACCGAGGTGTTTCCAATAAGAAGATACCTGTTTAAAAGAATAACGATGCATTATTTCTTCTAGATCAGCTTGAGGTACCCCTATGGGATAAAATGCCGATTTTGTATAGTTTATTGAAAACCCAGAAACATTTCCAAAGTATGTAATATGCTTAAGTAACGGTTCAAGAGAATGTTTGGGGTCTTGGATATAAAAAATGGCGTCATCTGCAAAAAGACTTAATTTGCAACAGTTGGAAAAAATGTTAATGCCCTTTATAGAAGGGTCCTCTCTGATGGCATATGCGAGTGGTTCCAGAGACAGAGCAAACATTATCGGAGAGAGTGGGCAACCTAGCCTTTGTAAAAATATATCGTGCGAGTCAATTTGATTAATTGAAAATAACGTTTTTGGTTTCTTGTAGATTGCTTGTAAAGTTTGGAGGAAGATTGGGCTGAAATTCATATGTTTCAACAGTTCTAGGAGAAATTCCGCTTCCACCCTGTCAAATGCTTTCTCAGCATCGACGGAGAGTATGGCTGATTCTATGTTTTTTTGTTGACAATAGTTAATAACGTTCAGCGTCTTTCTAATATTGTCAGTGATTGTACGACCTGGCATAAAACCCGCTTGGTCTTTGTGTACATAATTCAAAATAATCGTATTGAGTCTAGCCGCCAGAATGGAGGATAAAATTTTGGAAGTCAGAATTTAACAGAGAAATCGGTCTATAAGATGCTGGTAGAGATGGATCCTTATCAGGTTTTGGAAGGACAATTACTTTTGCTTCTGTCCATGTGGGGGGAATTTCTCCCGTTGTTACTACATGGTTTAGGGTTTTAAAGAAAAGTTCCGAAATCTGAGTTTGAAACATTTTATAGTATTCTATAGGATACCCATCTCTACCAGGAGCCTTGTTATTTTTCATATTTTTCATTACATCTTTTAGCTCTTTCTCTGTTATAGGTTGTTCTAGGTATTCCTTATGTTCTTGTGTTAACTTATTATTATAACGTATAGAATTTAAATACTCTTGAATGTCTGTTGTTAATGGGTTAGTAGATGTATACAATTTAGCGTAAAAATCAGCAAAAATTAAGGTGATTTCCTTGGGTGACGTGGATAAGTTATTTTTATCATCCCTAATAGTATATATTGTCGAGGAGGCCATTCTTTGGGTTACTCTATGCTTTAAATTTTTTATTGATTTGGGGGGTTTTGTAATAAATTTCTGTTTCAAATATAGAAATTGTTTCTGTATATGTGTTGTTTCTAAAAGGTCTAGTTTTTTCCTTTCCTGTTGGAGTTTTCGATATGTCCCCCCGCCCCGTATTTTTTGTGTTTTATTTCTAGCCTTTGTATTTCGGTCATAATTTCGTCTAAAACCTTTTGTTTATTTTTCTTATACTAAGAAGCTATTGAAATTAAATGTCCCCTCATGGTTGCCTTGAATGCTTCCCAGATAGAAAGCTGTGATGCTGAACAGGCTGCGTTAAACTTAAAATATTCCACAATTTTTTCTTTAATGTTTTCTCTTATACTTTCATTTTGCAATAAAAAAGTGTTTAATTTCCAGCTGAAACTTCGTTCTGTGCTTTGTTGCATATCCAAAATACACGAAACCCAAGAATGGTCAGAAAGAATCGTAGGGCCTATATCCGTGTCGACGGGCCTATATCCGTGTCGACTTAATAAGATTAGTGATTTAGAAACTAGAATATAGTCGATACGGGTATAAATTTGGTGTCTTGAGGAATAAAAAATGTACTGCCTATCACCCGGGTTTAAAGTCCTCCATACATCTGCCAAATCGGAA
>NW_015170917.1:528463-530861 GCF_001447785.1 Gekko japonicus | reverse complement strand
CAAAAATTCCATTCAGTTTAGTCACCATTCCAGGATTTTTCTGTTGTACCAATGTATTATAAGTTCTGTCAACCTTTGGATCTACAATATAATTTAAGTCTGCACCAATCACTACATCTCCTACTTTGAACTCCAGCAACCTCTTCAATGTGTTTTCTATAAATAGAAGTTGATCAGTATTCGGGGTGTATATGGAGGCAATGGTTAATGACTTCCCATATAATTCACCTTGTACAAACAAATATCTTCCTCTAGGGTCAATTTCAGTTTTTTTACACTGAAAAGGCAGAGATCAAAATAGCTGTTCCCCTAGCTTTAGAGCTACCTGGGGCCTGAAAATGTTGAGAGAACCATCTCGTTTTCAAAACCTGATTAAGTGAATTTTTTAAATGAGTTTCTTATATACACAAGATATCAACCTTCTGCTTTGTCCATAGGTTTGAAGCCCTTTTTATCTTGACTTTATCAAGATCAAGAATGCCTCTAGCATTCCATGTAGAAAATCGTATTTGTTGCATTTAACAAACTTCAACTAACTAAAATTTTTAAATAAACTATAACCCAAAAAAACCCCTCTAATGAGGGGTAGTGTCCAAGCAATCTGGCCTACCAAAAGACCAGAAAGTAGGAGCGAAACTCTCTGTCACTCCTGATTGAAGCACTTAAAAAAAATAAAAACAGGTGAGGAAATATACCGTATAGTTCTATTAAAGTCAACCCTCCCCCCCCCATAGATCTGAAAGTAATAAGGGTTTCTTATAAAGTACATGAATATATCTTCATACATATATTTGTACTAATATCCTTTGTCCAGGTTGTCACTTAATAAGTTCGCTATGTTGTTGTATACACTATAATATAAAATAAATGTTACTGCTGTGTTTCAATAGATCCATTGCAGTTATAGTACTATATCTACATCAGGTTACTATTATTCCTTAAGTTGAATAATACAAAATCTCTTGTTAGAAATTAACTATTTAATAATAATTACTTCATTATTATTAATCACTGAAATAAAATCCAAAAGGTTAACAATATCTATTGTTTTCAAATCCCCAGAGCTTAAGTGAAGACTTGCTATATCTGCTTTAAAACGTCATATAGGATGAGCCCTGTACATAAATGAAATGTTTAAGTGGTGGTTACACACTTGCTCTTAAAAATATAAAAAATAATAATATAAATGAAATTATGAAGTTGTAATTACGTCATTACTTGAATAAACTGAAATCATACATTTAGATTAAGATATATCAAAAGCCACATTTTTAAATGAATTTTCCAGGTAGTAATTACACCATTATTCCTACTGGGTGGAATAAATCACATAACATAAAATAAATATATTTTCTTAGTAGTAATTACTGTTGGATCCCCAGGCATTCGAAATAACTCCACGTTTGAATCAAAGCAAGGTTTATTTCAAAGCGATGGTTCAGACAGGAACAAGAACATTGTTAGGAATAACTACCAATACACAAGTATAGCATATAAAAGGGATTTGAACCATGTTGGGCCAATGAGGCCAGTTCCCGCTGGCGGGAATAGAACTCGTAAACACGCGCCTATTCCATGGGAATGTAACAGTCCAATACCATCAACACAGGTTCAGTTCACAGGGTAGATAACCATAACAAGCTTAGCGAAGCTCTGACTCCCCCCCCACCAGCTGCACGACCTTGGCCAGTTCCGCAAAACACAGAGAAGCATAATGAAGCAGTCTAAACCCAAGGGGGGGGGGAGAGCACAAGGCATGTGAAGCAGGTAACATCAGATACAATGGCAGCTAGCTGACATACTGCCCCTTCAAAAATACACATTATCCACCCCCTCCCGGGTTCGGCGGGAGACCTCCCGGTTTGCCCGGGAACTTTTTGTGAAACTCTCTGAGCATGTAAGGGGCCCGAATATCCCCTTCTTCCACCCATTCTTGGTGCTGGGGTTCGAAGTCCACCCATTGGATAAGATACCACAATTTACCACGTTTAACCTTGGAGTCCAAGATGTCAGCGATTTCAAAATGCTCCTCCCCATCGAGCAAGAGGGGAGGAGGGGGGTCACGCCCAGGTCTCCATTTACCCTGGCCGGTGTCCTTCTTCAAAAGACTCATGTGAAACACAGAATGCAAAGACCTTAAATTCTTAGGCAGTTCTACATCCACAGCAACGTCATTAATTATTTTACGTACCCTAAAAGGGCCAATGAATTTCCAGCTCAGTTTTCTACATGGCCGCAACATTTTGATATTTTTTGTAGAGACATAGACAAAATCACCAGGCTTGAGGTCCCAACCCTCCACCCTTCCTCGATCAGCCTGCGTTTTGTAGGCCTGCTTGGCAGCGTCCAAAGTACTACATAATAATGGCCAAGCCTCCTGTAAAGACTTACACCACAC
>NW_015170917.1:498677-524598 GCF_001447785.1 Gekko japonicus | reverse complement strand
CTGTCATCTGGGAACAAGTGTCCGTGTTGGGTCACGAACTTTTGCACTCTCACCGTGAAGAAAGCAAGTTCTTCTGGGTTCCCATCGAAAGTAGCATCCAGCAAGTCTTTCGGTCTCGCCCTCTGTCCCGCTTGTGGGATTCCTGGTGCCCCAGGCCCTCCCGGAGGGGGAAGAGCCGGTGCTACCGGGGGTCCCGGTTGCGCAGGGATCAAAGGGGGTGGCAGACCGGGTGGCGGTGCTTGCCCTGGGATAGGCTGTAGTGGTCCCGGAATCACCGGCTGCTGCGGCCCTTGGGGTTGCTGCTGTGGGGGGGGGTTGCATTTGTAATCCATGGGTTACCACCAAGTTGGCAATTCGCATGTCCATCATTTGTGGTAGTGCATCAAAAACGTCGCCCACCGTCCGCATGAGTTGCTGCACCGACTTCTCCAGGTCTTCTATACGATTGTCTCGGGGGTCGTAGTTCCCTTCAGCTGCCCACATCTCGTCCTCCCGTCGAGATGTTCTCTCGGGACGCCCGGTATCCCTTCCCGGGTACATCCCTTTGTCAAACAAGCTTTCACGGAGAGCACTGCCTCTGTGAGAAAAAGTCTCTTAGTCCCTTTTGAGTCATACAGAGACCAGTCGTCCCACTGCTCCTCATCTCCCCGTCCCCACTTCGATGGGGTAGGCGGCGGCCATGGATAATATGCGCCCCGCGGGATCGCTCCCTTAACGGCCCCTGTCAGTCCCAATGTAGTCACCGGCGTTTCGGTGGCCGTCGTGACTAGGGGAGCAGACGTAACCGGAGTTACCTCTGTGACAGGTGTTTTCTCCTCCTTCCCACTCATGACTGCCGTCCGATTTGGGATGATAGAGAAAGGTAGATTCCTAACAAATTGTTGGATCCCCAGGCATTCGAAATAACTCCACGTTTGAATCAAAGCAAGGTTTATTTCAAAGCGATGGTTCAGACAGGAACAAGAACATTGTTAGGAATAACTACCAATACACCATATAAAAGGGATTTGAACCATGTTGGGCCAATGAGGCCAGTTCCCGCTGGCGGGAATAGAACTCGTAAACGCGCGCCTATTTCATGGGAATGTAACAGTCCAATACCATCAACACAGGTTCAGTTCACAGGGTAGATAACCATAACAAGCTTAGCGAAGCTCTGACTCCCCCCCACCAGCTGCACGACCTTGGCCAGTTCCGCAAAACACAGAGAAGCATAATGAAGCAGTCTAAACCCAAGGGGGGGGGGGAGAGCACAAGGCATGTGAAGCAGGTAACATCAGATACAATGGCAGCTAGCTGACAATTACGTCATTACTACTATGGACGGGAAAAAACACACATAGATTAAGACCTAAAAAATATAGAAGTTTCCTCTAAATATATAACATAACTTGTTTTGTTTTTTGTCTTTTTACCTAACTATATTTTGCAACCAAAAAACCAACAATAAAACCTCTTACATGTTGCATTTTCCTAGAACTCCAATTACTATAACTGCAAACCATTTCTTAGCAAATACTAAATGTTCCACCTAAATGTGTAATAGTGTATGTGAACTTAAGTACTTAAATGAGACCAGTTCAGCCAAGAAGTAAATCTTCTTCTTCTTCTTTCTTTGTGAGTTTAATCCCAAGAGCTAAGAGTAGAGCCTTTCCTGTAACTTCGTCCGACGCTTGATAGAGAAGCCCGTTCTTGTAGACATTAATGTCTGATGTTGGAGACCACCGAAAACGTATTTTGGCTTCATGTAGCTTGAGTGTGACCGTTTTGAGCTTGCGTCGTTTCGCCAATATCTCCGGAGATAGATCCAATAATACTATAATTTTTTGCTCCTTAAAAGTTAAAGCCCCTTTTTGTCGAGCAACTTTTAGTATTTTGTCTCTTGATCTTTGATATATAAATTGCACTAATATATCACGTGGCCTGTCTTTTCGAGCAAGTGCTAAAGGGCCCAACCGCTGTGCTCTCGCCAACGCAGGGCCGACTCCGTCTTCAAGTTCCAAAGCTTTAGCTAGCCAAGATGACATAAATGCTGCTAAATCTGTAGATTCTTCTGCTCCCTCATCAAAGCCTCGAAATTTTAAATTATACTGAGGCCATTTATTCTTAAGTGTTGTAATCCTGGTTTGCATTTTGCTTTCGGCTGTTTGCAAAGATTTGACGTCATCTTGCAAAGATAGCGCTATTTCAGTCGCGTTTTCTGCTACCTTAGTAGCCTCAGAGATTTCCTTCGCCATGTCTTGGATCGAACTTTGCAAGGGCTGAAGGAGTTTAGAAACCACGTTTGACATGGAGTTTATGATGTCTTGTTTTAAATCAGTTAAATCACGGCGGAAAATAGGTTCGGCCGATTTGGGGGATTGGGAGTCAGCCGCCATTTTAGTAAATTCCGGAGGGGCCGATAGCAAGAGTTCTTCTGGCGCTATTGTGGTGAAAAAGGTATGTACCGACTCTTTTCCTTCACGGCCACTTCGGGGAGGTACTCCGGGATTCTTCTTGAGGTTTTTCTTTGGCATGGAGACGATTTTGAAGATTTTATAGTAGGTATAAGGGAGAAGGGGTCGGGAGCTCCGAAGTTATGCGTGCGCCATGCGCCGCTAGCTCCGCCCACCCTGTCCAATTTTTTGAGATTAAATTTGAAACATGCATCTTTAACTTTACCATATTTCAAATATATTATTTACTATTAGAATTACACCATAATTTCCACTTACATCTATGTTCATTTCTGACCAACCTTTAACAATTAAAATAATAGCTTATAGCTTTTACTTTACCCATTTCCAGAATATATTATTTACTGTTAAACAACATAACAACATATTTCTTATCTATAGAAGGCAAAGGGAAAAAACAAAAAGCAGTCTATAACAAAACAAATATTTGAGATAATTAAAATATAAACCAGACTTCATTTCACTTATACATGTATATCCCTTGTAATCAGACTTTAATAATTAAATTTATAACCTATAACTTTACCTTTCAAAAAATAATAATAAAAAGTTAATTATTAATCAATACAGCAACATATTTTCTTATCTACTCTATTTTAGAAATTGTTTCATCATGATCAGTCCTTAATTTCATTTCTCATTCAAACTAACATTAAGTAATACATATTTGCTAGGGAGGGAACAACTAAAAGAACATACATAATTCATTTGTCAGTACCTTAATATATTAATCCTTAAATTCATTTCTCATTCAAACAACCATCATACTGAACCAGGAGAAACAAAAATATTATTAGGTAAAGGTAAAGGTAAAGGTTCCCTTGCTCGAAAGCCAGTTGAATCCGACTCTAGGGTTGCGGTGCTCATCTCCGTTTCAAAGCCGAAGAGCCAGTGCTGTCCGAAGAGCTACTGGCATTAAAGCTGTGAGTGAGCAATTTGGCTACTACGTAAATTAGCTTGCTCTGGAGCTATCCTTCCTGCGCTAAGACAAAACTGTGTGAGCCAGAGGTTAAAAAACTGTGAGCTAGCTCACACTAACTCAGCTTATAGGGAACACTGGTCCTTTCACATCCTCAGCGTTCCAGAGAAAGAGTGCAACTTCTAGCAAGGAAGTTTTATTAACCCAGGGTCTCCACCCACTTGATCCCGGTCAGTCCAGGTCAAGGCTCCTTTTCCTGTTGTCTCCAGGAAGCTGCTTCCTGAAGACAATCCAGCATTTTACACTTCCAAACCTCTGCTCTCTGCCTGACAAGCGGAGGGGGGAACAGTTATCCATCCCATTGTCTTTCCTGCTGGAGTCATTAGCATTTGTAAGAAGGTGAGCAGATGTCCCAGCTAACAGACTTTATCCTCTGACTAGAGAAAAAAAAACTGGTGAAACACACAGGGAAGACTTTTGCTGCTTGCCAATCCTCCAGGAGACAATGCATTTCTCCACACCTGCTGTGGGCCATGAGATGCTCAAGAGAAAGGTGGACATATAAATATGTCAATTTTAATGAATTAATATATTGTGAACTCAGTATTCTAAAAGGACAAATGTAATTTGTTATATTTTATAACTTACATGACAACACAATGTATATAACACAATGAGCACTGGTATCAGACTTATTGTCAGAGTAAAAAAAACACATGTAACTTCTTATTAGCTGGTACCCAAGAGTTTATTTCCAACAATCAACAGACACCCAGGAAGGCTCAATATTCAAAAGGCATCCAGACTAAATCATACATCATCAAGCAAGCCCAACAAAAGGCTAAAAAAAAGCTAGTAAGAGAAAAAGGGTGAGAGGAAAAGAGAATAAGGGTAAATTGAATATCATCCCAATTTAATCTGAATGTGATTGTTTCAACATTTTTAAATTCAGCCCTATCATGTTATCTCTAAGGAATCATCAAACCCTATGACAGCTAAGCTCAAAACATCTTGCTTTTTCTGTACTGGACTGATGTTCTCCATGAATGGTCCTGACAGAGTGCTCCAAAAGTACGTAAAGTGCATCAGATCTAGACCTGCACTTTATATGGCTGTAGTACTTCAGTATCTCGTCCCTGAA
The DNA here is from genome assembly GCF_001447785.1 of Gekko japonicus. Taxonomy (NCBI): domain Eukaryota; kingdom Metazoa; phylum Chordata; class Lepidosauria; order Squamata; family Gekkonidae; genus Gekko; species Gekko japonicus. The sequence goes on along the minus strand of NW_015170917.1, from coordinate 520,082 downwards.
ATTATGGATGTCATTGGAATTAACACTTCCCAAAGTCAGAAGTGCTGCATTTCTCTAGGCTATTTAAAATTGGCAATTCAAAGCAATTCTAAATTCAAAAGCATATTGTTGGTCTCACTAGCTCTCAAAAATGGGCTGTGTATGAGAAAACAACCTTAATTCATGCCCTTGAGCACTGTGAAATACAAAAATTCTATTGGGAGGGTAGCTGTTTTACATGGCTGAAGAAGATTCAAGAAAAAATAAAAAGGAATTACCACAGACTTGGGAAACAAGGGTTTGTATCCTGACTAACCTGGCAATTTCCACCAATTCTCCCTTCCCCCTGCAGGACCCCCCCCCCCAAATGTACTTCAGGGTTCCCTATCCTGTATTAACGGAGATCAGTAGTTTGCACTGGGGGTCCTGTTCCACTGACAGAAATTTTAATCTTCATCCAACCTTCAGACTCACGTCAGTTGCAAAAGCCTATTTTCAAAACCATCATCATCTCTCCTTATATATAATTGAGTAAGAACATTCTATATGAACATTCTAAATTTGGCCCCTTTAGTGTTAGGCCGGAAAAACTGCCACTCAGAAAACACTGGCTGGGTTGACTGGCTGCTTTGTGCAGTCCCGCCCAGCGTTTCAAGGTCTTTTGCATATGGAAGCTGATTGGACTTCACTGCATTCCACACCTCAAACTCACCCCCCTCCCCGCAAGGCAGTTGGAATGTCAGTTGCATATGGAACCTTCAAGGTCTTTTGCATATGGAAGCTGATTGGACTTCACTCCATTCCACACCTCATACTCCCCCCCCCCGCAAGGCAGTTGGAATGTCTGGTGGTGTGTAGGTCCCAGGGACATGTTTTAAGAGCTGCCTGGGGGATTATGGACCATTCACACACTTTCAACCTTAACATACCTCATAGGGGGAGAGGAGAATGATGACAGCTGCTTTGGTTCCCACTGCAGGGAAAGACTGCCCTTTCTCTAGGCAGAGGCTGGGGGGGACATAGGGTTGCCAACTCCAGGTTGGAAACTTCCAGGATAGTTTAGGAATGAAGCCTGCTGAGGGTGGGGTCTGAGGAGGAGGAGGAGGAAGAGGGGGACCTCAGACAGATACAATGCCATACTCCCCACCCTCCAAACAAGCTGTTGCCAGTCTCCAGGTGACAGCTGGAGAGCTCTTAAAGCTCTGGTGCTAATTCAAAGTGCTGCAATTTGTCGACAGAGTAGTGTTTTGGCAAATCTTTAGGAATTGTTTGGTGCATTTACGATGAGGCACCCACCCAGAGCCTCTGGCATTTTCTCACTCTGCTGGCATCAAAACCAATTTAAGGCAAAATAAGAGGCTACTGAGAGGGGAGGAGATAAAGTTGCCAGCTTTAGGTATGGAAATTCCTGGAGATTTGAGGAGTGGAGGCCGGAGAGGGGGACATCAGACAGGTTACAGTGCCATAGACTCCACCCTCCAACCCAGCTATTTGCTCCTGGGGAACTATTGTTGCCAATCTTGGCCCAGCACCCATCAAACCATTCTCTTCAACCCCCTGCTGTGCAGCTGACTTTCCCCTAGGGTTGCCAATCTCCAGGTGGGACCTGGAGATCTCCCACTGCTACAATTGATTTCCAGATGACAGAGATCAGTTTCCCCTGGAGAAAATGGCTGCTTTGGAGGGTAGACCCTATGACATTATACCTGCTGAGTCCTTCCGCCCCCCCAATGCTGCCCTCTACAGAATCCACCCCCCAAAACTCCAGGTATTTCCCTCCTTATAGCTGGCAACCCTACTTTCCCCTCAGTGCCTGATGGTAGGCAACTTAGTTTGGTCCAGTCACCTACTTTGGCCTTTGGGAGAAAACATATTGGGGCCAATCCTGATAGGGTTGCCAACTCCCGATGGGAAATTCCTGGAGATTTGAGGGATGGAGCCTGAAGAGGGTGAGGTTTGAGGAGGGGTGGGACCTCAGACAGGTAGAATGCCATAGACTCCACCCTCCAAACCACTCAGTCCCTCATGGGGAACCATTGTTGCCAATCTCCAGGTGAGGGCTACAGATCACTCAAAATTACAACTGCTCTTCAAAGAGCAGAGATCAGTTCCTCTGGAGAAAACAGTGGACTCTGTCATTATACCCTGCTGAGGTCACCACAGCAAAATGACACTGTTTGCCCAAAGCCAGAGTACTCCCCCAGAGCCTCTTTCTAGATCTCGTTGTATTTATTTCCACAACGGGCTTTACTGCTAGTAGTCTAATAAAACAAGTGATATGCAACTGCTAACCTTTTCAATATTATTATGTGACTGAAAGTTACTGAAGACATTCCAGGTGAACATTTCAAGAGCTAGAGTTACTAGCATTAAATCAAAACCATGTGTCCTCAGTTCAGTTTGTCCATACAACTGATGAATTTGAGTACTTGCACTGTCTTTTTTGAATCTGTCAGCACATTTTTTTTACAAGTGGGCCTTCTTGCAACTCTATCTTGGCTTTCCCTTCATTCCCGCAACAGATTTCACCATTCATACATGACTTTAGCATTTTATTTATTTAAAACATTTATTAGCTACCTTTCTACCTTACAGGAATTCAAGCTGGCTTACAATGTAATAATAACAAAATACAATAAAATATATCAAAACCACTATTTAAAATTAATAATTTAAAGTGCCCGGTAGGCAGAAGAACTAATCAAATGCCATCATGAATAAAAATGTCTTTTGCTTCCTCCTAAAGACTGAGAGTGAGGGGGTGTCCGATCCCCACAGCTGTCAATCGAATACACGTTTGTAGCAAAGTATTATTTTATTGAAGCCATGATGAAACAGGAACACGTTCACTGTTTGGAATAACTAAAACGATCAGGGCAAAGGATAATAAAGCAGGTTCATAATGACAATAACCAATGGACTTGGTTCCCGCTCGCGCGGGTGGGCTATCATATTCACGCCCAGAGCCTGAGAATCAACGGTTCCTAAAAGATAAACAATTAAGCTCCTCTCACACTCTAGCTCATTATAGACTAAGCGAAGCCGACTCTTCCCCGCACCTGTGACCTTGCTGATTACCATAGTTCCAAGCTGTACTAGCATTCATAGAAAGGAATGCATGAGACAAGCAGACGTGCGCTTCATCATACCAGTAAGCATGCGCAGTTGGGTATTGCTAGGAGGTGGGGGGGGACAATACATGTGAAGCTCATACATTACACAGAGTTCTTTGGCAGCTTGCTGACAGGGGGCCAGGCGCACCTCCCTGGGGAGGATGTTCCATAATTGTGGGGCTGCCACTGAAAAGGCCCTCTCTTGTCTACCCACCAAATAAGCTTCTTTGGGCAATGGGACTGTCAAGAGATCCTTTCCCTGTGATTTTAATTCCCAGGCAGGAACATATGGGTGAAGTAATTCCTTCAAATACTCAAGCCCCAAGCCATGTAGGGCTTTAAATGTCAAAACCAACACTCTGACTTGGGCTTAGAAGTGAATCCAAAGCCAGTGTAATTGCAGTAGGACTAGGGTAACATGATTCCAATAACTGGCTCTGACCAGCAGTCTAGTCACAGCATTCCGCACTAGCTGAAGCCTCTGAGCACTCTTCAAGGATAGTCCCAAGTAGAGCACATAGCAATAGCCCAGTCTAGATGTAATGGAAACATGGGATCACTGTGGTCAGATCAAACTGAGACAGGAACAGGTGCTACCAGCACACCAGCCAAAGCTGGCAGAAAGCACTCCTAACCACAGCGACCACCTGATTTTCCATGGTGACTTGGCTTTTCAAGTAGTGTGTAACCCCATTCAAGACAAGAGAGATCTCAAGTACCTGGTCTGTCTTTCTACTGACTCAGAGCACCTCTGGCTTGTCTGAATTAAGTTTCACCTTGTTGACCATCATCTAGTCCTTACTGCCTTTCCTCCCTCCCAAGTAACATAATCATTTGCTATGCATGTACTAGAGAATGCATTATGAGGATAAGCATACTATCATTGTACTTTAGCAAAGTCCTCTGGCTCTAGGTCCTGGCATCCAAGTCCTCTAGTACTACGACACAGAGGACCTGTACTTGAAGGGCAGATATGAATATCTTCCAGTAATTTATGTTCTCAAATCTAGTTCACTGCAATGTCAAAGGTTAGTCAGTTCACAGAATCCTTTTGCTTTGTGAGAAACTCAATAGCACAATGTACATGTTTTTTTTGTTTCTTGATCAACATAGAAGCTGTTCCTTCTAGAAAAACTCAAGGAACCTTGCCTGCATATGAAATAAAACTAAACATATTGGATGTTTGATTATTTTATGAAAACTATATGGAAGAAGTAAAATTAAGCAACAGACAGCTAAAGGTATATACAAACAAAATGACTACAGCTGAAACTAGAAGTTACGTAGTTATTATTTCACAGAAAAACACAACAATCATTGTAAGTCAAAAAACAAGGTAAAGGTCTGCAACAAGGACTGTTGATCAGCTAACTTAAGGGGAAGACGCAAGTTTTAAAAATCCAAGGGCATCATAAGAATTTGCCTCCTGCCTTGGAAGTTAGCGTTTCATTCAAAACCATTCAGAAACTCTTATGCATCTATCAAATGTCTTAAAACAGAGGATAAACTTATGTATTATGTCAACTCTTCTGGCCCCGTTAACACCTAGTTAAAACACTACTCCATAGTCTTAAAACTCAGCTTAATATGAACACAAAATGCTAGCTGTGAAGGAAAAGGATAGTCCTGGAATAGCCTATGTTTGGTAGCTATAGAAATAAAATCTAAAAGGTTAGATTTCTGAAGTCTCATGTTTAAATTATCAACAGTAAAAACTGAGCAAACAAAACCCTGCTGAGAGAGGACTATGGGCCTGCTTGCACCCTAAAGGTATAAATGAAGAATGAATGAAGGTCAGCAATAATGAACTGGAACCAACTGTTCCAAAAAAAAAGAGAGTAAACATTATAATGTAAAATGAATACCTTAGTAGTAAACATATAAGCAATCATGTTGGTCCCCCCCCCTTGAGCTAGTGGATATAAGACAATTAACATCTCACAGAGGAAAAGAATGAAAGAGCCAAAAGTGCTGAGGCAACTACATCATGCTATTGAAGAATAAAATCCATTAGACATCAAACAAAAAGTCTACTTAGAAGGACATTGTTACTGCATTCATTAATATGGCTCCAATAAATCTTTAGCATGGAGGTGGTCAGAAAGGAGCCAGCAAAAAACAAACACAAGTAAAACTGTCTGCAGTCTTGAATGAGAGGAACACACCCGATAAGAAGATAAGGGGAACAATGGACAAGAGAATGCTAGTATTTGGTAGCTCTCACTGTTCCCGAGCTTATCTCGGTTATAATTCTTTAAAGATATGACATTCCCATGAGAAAAAAAAGCTCTCTTTAGGGTAATGCAGCTTTCTATTCACTGTTCTTTGTCACTATATCCAAACAAAAGCAATTTAACTGCTGAAACGAGACATTAAATCAAAACAATCTGTCACACAATCTCAAGTTATCTTGAAGGGTTATGTACTGTCGCATTCACACACAGATATTAAAATTGTTCAGGTACTCCTCCCAACAAAAACTAAAGTTTGGTACAAACATTGTCCAAGACATCCTGATTACAAGAAAATCTTTATATGAGACATTTTACACATCTAAAGATCAAAACTAATATCCAAGGTCATCTGGAGATCTGGGCTGGGTTGTCATCAAAACACAGATGACATTTAGCTATACTTCACAATTCCAGCTGATCCCAGGGAGGCTGCAGAAACCTGAACCAGTGCTTGGAAGCAGTTTCTGACACCTGACAAGATGGAAGTGCTATTGGTGAACAGAAGGTCTGAACCAGAATTTTAAGTGTCACCCATTCTGGATGTTGTTGCATTGCCCTTGAAAGAACAGGTCCATAGTCTGGGGGTGATCTAGGAACCAAGCCTACTGTTAAATAAGCAGGTGAATGCTGTGACCAGGAGTGCTTTTTACCAGCTTCAACCAGTTAGCTGAAAAGATCTAGCCACTGTCATATACACCATAGTTACATCTAGATGAGATGTTTTGTCTGGTTTTGTTGGTTTTATTGGTGTTGCAGATGTGATTTTATTATTTATGTTTTTAATTTGTTAGCTGCGTGGTAACCCTTATGAGGGTGGAAGGTTGGGGTATAAATTTTGTAAAATTCAATAATTTTTTTTGCCATGCAATATGCACCTGCTGATGTGAAAAAGCCACAGATATTGTCATCCTACCACAGATAAGTGTTATAATAATAAAATTCCACAAGGCAATTGTTACTGTTCCTCCTTCCTACATACCTGATGGCACAACCATTTCCTTGTTTGGGTATTAGTGGGGTGGATCCTTTAAGTAGACGTCCTCCAACTTAAGTTGTTTTTCATCCAGCAGAAGATCCACTTAAGTTAGAATAAGTGTCCCTAAACTGGAAGAAAACTTCATACTTGAGTAGAAAGGAAAGGTGAGGTATAAATGTTTTAATAAATGAATGATTAAACTTTGGTCAGTGGAGGAGTAGGATGGGGCAACATCCACTCCCAATGTCATTGATATACTGAGGTCTGTGTGAAGTCAATATATCAGATTTCAAGATATTAAGTCTGGCACTTTGGACTCATGGATTATTTAGTAATAAATCCACATAAGATAACACAAAATAAACAGATTGTGTGTGTGCCCCTGTTGGGATTGAAACTATTAGCAATATTCACTGGGCAATCTCATACCATCCTAGTTGTTGTTTCAATCAAATTAGGCTACCTGGGCAAAATGGAAGCTAAGCTAAAACTAGAGAGGATAACAGAATAAATGCTGCCCATGTTATTTTATGTTAATTTATTACTAAATAATCCATGAGTCCAAAGTGTTTTTTGTTGGGGGGGAGGTCTTTTTAGAAAAAAGTGTAGTATGATCGTATATTCTTAACCTAGATAACTGTACAGCCTTCAGGGAAGGGTTCAGGCGTCTGACTATTAAATAGCCCCCTCCCATACATACTACCCAAGTTAGTATTTTAGGATAAGGAGAGCACATTTTAGGATATCTCCTCTCACAAGCATTTTCAGACACTTATTTTTTAACAAACATAAACAAATACACTGATTAAAAAGAGAAGCTTCTGAATTCATTTAAAATGATATAATTAAAACTTACATAATTTTGCAATATACTTTCCTGTTATCTGTTACCACTGCTATTTATTAAATTTGAAGAACTGAAATTTCAGTTAGGACTCAAAGTTTACTACAAATCTTTGTCATTACACAATCATGACTACAACTTACATATAGGTTACTTGGCAAGCCCAGTGTTTAGTGTTGAAATATTCTTCACTGTTGACTGAGCATAACAGTTTGCACATAATTCAGATCACTGTCTGGTCATGAAACCGACATGGGTATGACATCAGGTTGCCAGGAGTGGGAATGAGTAATAAAAAAAGGATATCTGGGGAAACTTGAGTCAACGGGTTGAATACCAAGCAATGAAATTTGAAAACATCTGGCAACAGTAGACACAGATCACTGATTTGATACAATATGTTACATAATTCACAAATGCCCTACTGAAACAGTTATTATTTAATGCTCAAAACTGGAAAAATATCCACTCTATACCCAACTAACAAATACATAGGAGTGGGAGAGGGACTTCTTGGATGATGATTGAATCCACAGAGACTATGTACCACATTCAGGTAGTCCCACCATGAGGTTATTTTCCTTTCTGCTGGAATGTGCTTTGCTCTGCAGCTGTGTTTCGGTTTTGCTCCTTATTGGCCGGCTGGCCTTGAGTGCTCATCACTTGGGCGCAAATGTCTCCGATTCTCACCTCTGAACCATTACACAGTTCCCCGCATTTCATATTCATTGCTTATTGGCCTCTACGCGTCAGGGGTATTGTATGAACCCACTATATCTTCTATTGCCATTTTGTATGCGTCATTCCTGACTCAAAGTGTCCAAGTCTGATCAATAAAGTTGAATCTGCTTAAGAACCTGCTATTGATACTGAGTCATTGAAGTACCTGAGCAGTCTAAACGGAGCTACAGCGAGGTCGCAAGACTGACTATGAACTGTGAGTCGGATTAGAGCGTAATTGACATTATAAAAAGAAAGCTCCCACCCCAAGGACTAGAAAAAAAAGCGAGCAGGGGAGGGCCCCCTCCCATGCGCACGAATTTAAATGTGAGACCTGAGGGGGGAGCGGAAGTAAAAACGCTGAAATCTGTTGGGAGAGACTTACCAGGGCGTGGATGAGCATTTGAGCATATATTCAGAGACTTTAGGAAATCTTCGGAAAGTAAACAATCCATAAAGATGGCAGGGAAGAGGACTGAGAAAGAAAAACTTCCAAAAGCAAAAGTAGCTGGGAGCCCTTGTCCGGAAGAAACCACTGAGTTGGCTAAAACGTTTGCAGAATCCCTGCGCCCCCTGCTGGACCAGATGACTAATCTCAAGGAACAGCTGTCAACGATGAACCAAAGCATCACTACTCAGCAGCTTCAACTGAATGAGACTCTTAAAATCACGGAGCAAACAGCTGAGAAAGTGAAAGAAGTTGACGCCAGTACTCAAAAGGTGAAGAAAAAGGTGCAAAAACTGGAAAAGAAACAAGTCTCTACAGAAGAACAACTTTTACAGCTACAAATGGAGAAGGCAAACTTGGTCCTTCGATTCCAAGGTGTCCCAGAATCCAAAGGTGAGAATCTGAAGCAAGTGATGAGCAATGCATTAGCCCCAGTGACAGATTTGAAGGTGGTGTATCTTATGAGCGAGATGGATGTGGCCTACAGGTCTTATTTTGTATACATAAAGAAGAATAATCTGCCTGGGGAAATAGTAATGATATTCTCGAAGACGCATGTGAGGAATTCTATCCTGAGAGCGACGGCGGGGTCACCCTTGAAAAATGGGGACAATACTATCAGGATCCTGAAAGACATTCCATTTGAAATAAGACAAAGGAGAAAGAAATATAAAAATTTAATTCTTTTTCTTCAAACAAATGCAATTGGCTACAGGTGGTTATTTCCAGAGGGCGTAACCTTCAAACTTCAGGATAAAAAAGAAAAGATTGACTCTGTTTCCAAAGCACGGGACTTTTTGAGAATCCAGTTGGGCGAGCCAGAGGAGGTGGATAAAGAGGAGAAGGACAGTAAGTCCAGTGGCGAGCTGGACTCGGGGTCTTCCGGAGAGGACTCTCTTTCTGAAAAGGGGGCAGCTGCCCCTAAAAGTCCATATAAACTAAGGAAAAGACAGGAAAAGAAAAAATGAAGGCTGAAGGACTCTGAATTGTGCCTTTGAAAATATGGTTTTTAACAATGGGATGCTCTGGGGTTTCTCTCTAACAGTTAAATCTAAGTTTAAAAGATATTTTAGCATGTCTGACTAAGTTTATTAGCGATTCAAGGAAAGATTTTTTATTTAAGCTGTTTTAATGATCACCTACTCTTGGGGTTTTAGTTAGTAGTGGTTATCTTTTCTTTCTCCTTAATTGTAGTTCCCTTCCCTTATTTTCTTTGTAGTTTGTACTCCAATTAAAAAAGCAATAAAAAATCCACTCCAAGGGGCCAAAAAAATTAATCAAGTTCATGAACACCCCAGGAGCCCCAGCCAAGCCGAAGGACATGACCAAGTACTCGAACTGCCCCAGCGGGGTGTTAAAAGCAGTCTTGTGCTCATCTCCCTCTCGGATATACACTCAAAAATAAGCGTCTCTTAAATCCAGTTTCGTGAAAATCTTTCCCTTGGCCACTTCCCCCAACAAGTCTTTGATTAGGGTTAATGGGTAGGCATTAGACATTGAAGCAGCATTCAAACCTCTATAGTCTGTACATAGTCTCAGCCCCCCATCCTTCTTTTTGCGGAAGAGGACGGGAGTGGCAAAAGGGGATGTTGCAGGACGAATAAATCCTCTCTCCAGGTTTTTGTCAATAAACTGTCTTAGTTCCTCCCGCTCCACGGGATTCATAACATAAAGTTTTCCTTTTGGTAAAGTCTGTCCCTCTAAGATCTTAATAGCAGAATCAGTTTTCCTATAGAGAGGGGGGCTTGTCTGCTTCCCTCTCCTCAAATACTTTCCCCAAATCCCAGTATTCCTCGGGGATAGACAAAAGTTCCTCCTGTGCCAAACACACTCTGGCTGGGACCGCAGGAGGCTCCGTGCCCCATGCTGGGTCCCATTGATGAGCCTTACAGTGGGGATCTAGGAAAGTCATAGCCCCACGGCTCCATTGCACATAAGGATCATGGGCGGCCAGCCAAGGACTCCCCAACACCATTGGGAACTGCGCCGTAGGGTGAATAACAAAGGCACGTTTCTCCCAATGTCCTGACACCCCCACCGGCAGCTCCACCATTTGGTGCTGACATGAGGCCATTGAGGTCCCATCCATTTGGGTAAACACGGCCCTGGCCCCCAACCCCACCACTAGCAACAGGCTAATAAGATCTTGGGAAAACCCCGAATCCAGGAGAGCTCAAACTCTCACTTGTGTGCTACCCTTGGGATTCAGGATGGTCATGGTAAGGAAAAACAAAGAGGTGCTATCTCTCACCACTTCTTGTGCTGGAGCCTCTCGGATCTACTGGGGGGTGCCCTTCACAGCAGGTCCCGGTCATTTCCCGCCATCTGAGGCCCCTCTTCCTCACTGGAGGTGGGACTGCTGGACTGCGGGAATTCCACTGCTTGTAGAGCCCTCGGGAACATCAGTTTCTTTGCTGGTGCTTTCCCTTTCTTGCTGCCGGCTGGCGATCCACGTCGTTCGGGTTGAGGCTCCCATGCCGCGCCTCTCATCCACCGATCCATCTCTGACTCACAATTCCAGGAACATTCAGCAGCAAAATGGCCCAGTCAACCACATCTTAGACAGAGGCCCTTCTTGAACCATTGCTCACGATCATCAGGTTTCTGGTAGCCTCTCCCATGTGCTCCCTCAGTCGCGGTGCCTCGAGCTGAGCCAATCCCATGACTTGGGCCACGCTGCTGGTAAAACCTCACCAAATTATGGCGGTTCTCTGCATCACATGCCACTTAGATCCACCACCCCCCAATGTGAGGGGGTTCGCTTGCAAGAGCGCCTTCTCCAGCAAGAACGGATTGAGTCCTGCCCGGTAAAACTCGACCAGGACCTCCTCAGGCCACCCTTGTAATTTGGCAGAAGTGGCCCTAAACTCATCTGAGTACTCTTGGACGGACCGGCTCCCTTGCTGTATCCCACGCAATTTGGTTCTCGCCTTTTCCATCTCCAACGGGTCTACATCCCGTAGTTCAAGGGCACCCACAAACCAATCGGCTGCCCTCTCTCTCAGGCAAGAACCAACAAAATTCACTCGTTGCTCATCCGAATCAAACGTGTGGCCCCACTCCCTCAGCATCTTATGAACCGGGATCCCAAAGAACACCAGCCTCGCGGGGTCCCCGTCGAACGTGGCTTCAAGGGCATTCCAGGGCAAGTCGGTTTGCCTGGGTCTGGGACGCACCAGTTCGTCCTCCGATTCCTCTTCTTCTTCTCCCCCCCCCCTCCGAGGTAGAGGCCGGGGGATTCACCATCAGCTCCTTCACCACCTTGGGCAAGTTGGTAATTAAAAAATGTAAGCCTTCCTTTAGTTCCCACATCTCAGACCAAACACTGACTTGTCCAGAGTTGGTAGGCATGCCATCCTCCCACTCTTTGTGCAAACGGCCCAGCTTCAGTTCATCTTGGAAGGTGCGGGAATGGCGACGGCGTTCGCACTCAGTTCGCACCCAAGCACCCCTGAGCCCAGGTGTGCTTCCCAACCAAGGAGGTTCAATCCATCTATCAGATGACTGGAACCCAACTTGCTTCTTAGGTTTAGCCCCCGGCTGCTTACGGGATTTCTTCTCCGCCTCGCCCGTTGCTCCACCAGTTGCTTACAAGCCTTCCTCAGCAACTTCCTCTCCGTTCCCCATCCCGGGTAAGGGGGGGGGGGTTTCATGGGTGGAAAGGATTCGAGAGTTCTGACGATCTGTCAGCTTGCACAGTAACTCTCAGACGAAATAAGTCCTTTTAAATCAGGCTTTATTTTAGAGATCAGAAAAGTTGCTTTCAAGTTGAAACTCTTTGCCAGAACTGATGAATATTACAAAGTTGGAAATTACAAGAGCTTTGGTTCAGCCCTCATTCATACATCAGCATTACTTAGTAAGCAGGTGCAGTAATACAATTATAATGGTGAGAATGTTTATCATTAAAGACTTTCTCGAAGGCCGTGAAAAGGTTGAAAAGCAAAAGCTTCCCATCAGCCCATGGAGGAGGTTCACATTGATAAATATTCCATAGCGCAGCTAATCTACGATCACTCAGACATGTCTCAACCTACCCTCACCAGAATGGCAGAGGAGGAACCTTGCGAACAGATTGATAACATGCCAGCAGGTGTTATATGTAACAGAGAAACAATAAGCATGAGAACGGAAATAGCAGAAGCATAGATGGTAACAAGCAAAGCTATGTACATCAGAAACCCATGATTGCAATTACAGAGATCCAGTGCCTCAACTCCAAAGGCAAGGGTCCAAGTCTGACACCATTGGGAGCACCGTCCGTTTTTTATCATCCCTGCTGCTAGATTCCTGTTTGTTCTGGGGAGCCCCTGGTTACACGACCACGGCCTGTATATCAAGTGGGATGAAGGGAAGGTACATTTCATCTCCCCCAAATGTCAGAACCATGGCTGGGATCCTAATTGGGGCCCGACTCATCCCGATGAGCTGGTACGGGTGTGCCTGGCAACAGAGGAGCTACGGGACATCCCCCCCAGCTTATCGAGACTTGGCCAGGGTGTTGGAGGTGGAGAAGGCTAACGAGTTACCCCCGCTCCGTAACATGGACTGTGCCATTGAGTTACTACCCAACTAAAAGTTACCCAAGGGTAAGCTTTATGCCATGAGCCCCTTGGAGAAAGAGGAGCTAAGGCGGTTTATTGATAAGAACTTAGCATGGGGGTTCATATGCCCCGCCTCCTCCCCGTTTGCTGCTCCTGTTTTGTTCCAGAAAAAGAAGGACGGGGGTCTCCACCTTTGCACGGATTACAGAGGTTTGAATGCCATCTCAACCATGAATGCTTACCTCCTCCTTTTAATAAAAGATCTCCTGGCTGAGGCGGCGAAAGGCGAAGTCTTTTTGAAACTGGATTTAAGAGACGCGTACTTTCAGGTGTGCGTAAGGGAGGGGGATGAGTATAAGACTGCGTTCAATACCCCACTGGGATAGTTTGAATTATGCCGTTTGGTCTTCAGGGGGCCCCTGGGGTATTCATGAACCTTATCAATGAAGTGTTGCACAAGCTTGTTTATTTGGATGGCATGTTACTGTACTCCCCAGATGAACAATCACACAATAAACTGGTGAGGGAAGTACTTCAGACTTTGTACAAACACAATGTCACAATGCTTGGCTTAGGCAGGGACGAGGCAGTCAGGAAACAGTCCCGAGGTCAAGAGCCAGTCACACAAGTTAGCCAGAAACCAAGTTCAGTACACAAAGCAAGAGAGGGGTGGTCAAACCAAAGTCAATAGCCAGGCAAGCAAACCAACCGGGAAACCAAGTTCAAAGCACAAACCATTAGAGTCGTCAGGAAACCAGTCAAAAGCCAGAGTCAAAAGTTTGGGGTGCAAAGTTTGAGCGTAGTCATTCGAGCCAAGGTCAAGGAGCCGAGGAAATTCAGACAGGAACCAGGAGCTGGGATCACGAGTGAAGAGGTGCAGAACTTCATCTGAAGAGATGTTGCTGGCACAATTTGTCGGCGTGAGGGCATGAGTTAAATAGCCCATAAGCCTGCTGGCAATTAGCGTGCCCCAAGCGAGTCCTGGCTCCTGCTAATACTCGGGGCTGAATGAGTGCCTGCCACGCATGTGTGCCTCTCGCCGCCGGGCTGCCATATCCCGACGGCGCTGTTCTCTCAAGCGGGATACCAGTGGGGGTGAATCAGGAGGAGAACTGTCCGGGCGTGCGCGTGCCTCAACTGTTGCTGGGGTAGCCTCTGGAATCTCAGCCCTGTCAGGTGCGGGAGTTTCCGGCATTGAGAGCTCATCCCCAGCAGCACTTAGATCCTCTGTTGGGGTCGCTTGTTCGCACTCAGCGAGAGCCGCTTGCTCGTAGTCAGCGGGAGCCATGACACACAAGCTGTTTGCCAAGCTCTCCAAATGCGAGTTCCACAAGGAGGAAATAGACTTTCTGGGCTACCATATATCTCCTAGGGGTTTGGCGATGGACCCAGTAAAAGTGTGGGATCTTCTGGGGTGGGAAGCCCCTCACACTAGGAGGCAACTCCAATCATTCCTTGGATTTTCAAATTTCTATCGAAATTTCATCACAAATTTTGCCCAAGTCAGCCTCCCCCTCACTGATTTGCTCAAAACTAAGGGGAAAGGGCTGGAGAGCACCAAGCCCAGTGCTAGACTGACATGGAACTCTGAGTGCCAGACCGCTTTTGACAAACTGAAATCCTTATTCACTTCTGAGCCAGTGTTGGCCCATCCGGATGAAAACAAAAAGTTCATTGTACAAGTAAACGTGTCGGATGTGGCTATCCTGCAAGAGGGGGTAGATGGCAAACTGCACCCCTTGGCTTATGTGTCACAAAAGTTTAATGCCACCGAACGGAATTAGGCTGTTTGGGATAAGGAGGTTGGAGCCATCCAGCTCGCCCTGTCTACTTGGAGACATTGGCTGGAGAGGGTGCGGGTGCCATTTGAGGTTTGGACTGATCATAAAAACCTCGAGGTTCTCTGCATGCCACGCAATCTAAATGCCAAACAGCTGAGATGGGCTGATTTCTTTTCGAAGTTTCAATTCATACTGCACCATTTCCTGGGAAAGGCAAACTCCTTGGCTGGCACTCTATCACGCCTCCCACAACACGACAGCCAAAGGGAGAGAGTAGTGGACTCGATGTTCACCCCTGCCCAACTGGGTGGGGCGGTTGTCACACGTAGTCAAACGAAAGTGGGAAAGGAGATAAGAGGAAGGGACTGGTCCACCGAATTTGCCTCTGCTTTTTCGGACACTGATCTCGTGGAAGTGGAATCGGATGGGGGACAGGTTTGGTTTCAACCCGGGCTACTACCTCACGTCTTCAAAGATTGGAGAGCTGTGGGTTTTAAAAGGCCGCATGACCTTATAGATAAAGGAGTAATTCGGGACAAACAATTCTTCGACCAGAAAATAGGGAAACAAGTGCCTTGGTATGAATATTTACAATTGAAAAATCTCATTGAACGTCTAACAGGTTTAGGTACTTTTAGGAGAGAGCTTACATCTATGGAGAAAATTATTAAATTATACCCCTGCTACCCGAAAGGCATATTGTCTAAATTATACAATGTGATTATTTCGGAGGGAGATCATCAGAAACTTAGTTGCCAACAATGATGGGAGGAGGATTTATTGGCTTGCTGGGATGGAACAGACTGGGAGAAGGTGTGGTCCTTGCCAGCTAATAACTCGAATGTCTTTAACATTCGGCTTCAATTTTTTAAATTGTTCTCGAGGTGGTACATGACACCATGTAAATTACAGAAGATAAACATGAACAGTGATCCACGCTGTTGGAAAGGTTGCGGGAAGGTTGGTACCTTTATTCACTGCTGGTGGGCATGTCCACGGATTAGTAATTTTTGGGAGGACGTTCGGAAGGAGATCGCTGACATAACTTCGATAGATCTAAGTCTTAAGCCTGAAGTGTTTCTGCTGAACTACTGGGATAATGATATGGATGTTAGGAACAGGAAAATTATCTCGATGCTTCTGGCTGCAGTGCGTTTGACATTAGCGTCATGTTGGAGGTCTCCTCATCCTCCAACGATAGCAGCCTGGCATGAAAAAATATGGGATCAATTTGTGATGGCTAAGATAGCAGATAAAGTACATAGAGCTCAAATTTTACGGTCCTCTAACCTCAAATTTGAATCAACCTGGTTCCTGATATTTTCATTTCTTACTTCACAGGGCATATTGCCAATAAATACCTGTTACCAAAAATGGGTTCTGATGTAACATACTAAGAGTCGAAATTTAAAGGATGCTTTCGTTATTTGTTGTTATTATCTCTGGGGCTTTAAGTTCAAAAATACCTGAATGATACTGTAACTCTTTTGTAGGAATGTCGAGTGTTTATTATTGGATTCTTTGCATGTTCTTGTTTGCTTTGTTATGAAAAATGAATAAAGAGAAATTTTTTAAAAAAGAAAAGAGGCAAGATGGGTGCTGGTATAAAGACCATCGCCTCTTCGTCCCCAAGACCCTGCACAGCCAGGTGATGGCTACGATCCATGAATCTAAACTGGCAGGTCATCTTAGCTATCTAAAGACGTTACATCTGTTACAAAGGCAGTTCTGGTGGGTGGGCATGCGTAAAGACATGTCTTTGTATGTACAGTCCTGTCCCACTTGTATTATGTGTAAACCCCACCCTGGTAAGCCTCCGGGACTATTGCAACCTCTGCCGACTCCTACTCGGCCGTGGGAGGTTGTGTCTATGGACTTCATCACAGGCTTACCTCCTAGTGGGGGGAAAATAACTATTTGGGTAGTTGTGGACATGTTTTCTAAGCAAGCACATTTTTTCCCTCTGAAGCAGGTGCCTACAGCCAAACGTTTGGCCAAGTTGTTTATGCATAACATTGTTAAACTCCATTCAATCCCTAAGAAGGTGGTCTCCGACCGGGGGTCCCAATTTGTGGCTATTCTGGGGTGAATTGCTGAAGTCCCTTGGAATTGAACGGGCCCTCAGTAGCGCTTACCACCCAGAGATGGACGGCCAAACTGAACAGGTTAATCAAACCCTGGAACAATTTTTGCGCCGCGTCACTAATTTTCAACAGGATGATTGGACTGAGTTGCTACCAAATGCAGAATATTGTTACAACAACATTGTGCATGCATCCACAGGGGTCTCCCCTTTTCAAGCAGTCCATGGATACAAGGGGAGACGTCTCCCCTTCCCTGGTTAACTACGGACACTCCATGGGAGGGGGGTGTTGAGGACTGGTGGCGTCGCGTTAGGGATGCTTAGCCACTTCTTCAACAGACCTAAGCTGCCTATAAAGCTCAGGCAGACCATAAACGTCTCCCGGCTTCGGAGGTGCAGGTTGGAGACAGGATGCATGTCTCCACGAAGAACGTCAGACTTTTACAACCTGTGCTTCACACCCATGGGATCTAGTGCGCACCCGCTGGCTCGATCGGCATTGTAGCAAGCTCTTAACAGATTTTCGCGGTCAGACCTTGGGCATGCGCATGCCCGGAGGGGTGGGTGTGGACATCCCACCAGTTCCTTTCTTACCGCCGCGTTGGAAAGACCTTTTCTTCGTCGGTCTGATCGGTTCTCTTTTTTGGCTATTTGCCTCACGGCTCTTCGGATTTTTTCCTCAGTTTTCTTCTGTTTTCTTAGCCTTTCTTAGTTTGTTCTTCAAAAACTAAAAAAAAGTTATTTTTTGTTGAGGGGGAAGTTGCCAGTTTACCTCAGTTTGGCCTTCGGGCTCCCCCCCCCCAAAAAAACCCCCACTTCTTCTCCATTTTTAAAAATTTTTATGGAGAAGAAGTGGGGCTTTTTCAACCGCTTCTAGGGTTGCAGCAGTAAACTTGCACCACCTGACCACCACACCCTCTGTATTTTTTGTTTGGGGGAATCTCACCGACCTGAGTCTTTTCGGCACTGTGCTAGGTTTTCGAACCAGACAAGAAAAAAACGAGCTGCGCGCCTTAAAGTGGTGCTACTTGAGTCGGCGTTACATCCTCCCTCAGTGATGGAGTCTGAGAGACCATCAACGTCGACATCTCCGGCATCAAGGCCCTCCTTGGACATCGGCCAACCGACATCGAAGCCACCAGCATCGAAGGCGCAATCCTCCGCTTCCACTCCGGTGAAGAAGAGGGCCAAGTCAACATCATGCGGAAAAGATATTTGCACATAGTACTCCTGTGGGGCACTGAGCTGTGCAGGCCAAGTACCAGCAAGATCACCCTCCTTACTCCTGGGAAAGCACCTCCCCACATCTCCAGCTGATAATGTTATAGAAGATAGAAGAATGTGATGTTATGGAATGTATAAGACTGGAATGAATATGTTGTGTGAAAATTTGAAAAAATGGAAAAAATAAATTTATATTAAAAAAAGGAATGCGGAAAAGATATTTGCACATAGTACTCCTGTGGGGCACTGAGCTGCACAGGCCAAGTACCAGCAAGATCACCCTGAGGTGCTCAGAACAACACAGTCTCCATATGAGCAAAACAATTCAGGAACACAAGTAGAGAGGCCATCACTTTCGTGGAAGGTGGCAGGAACTGACTTAACAGATAACTGCTTCTTGAATGGACAGTTCTATGTTGCCTGCTCCAGAGTGAGCTCATCAAGCAGTCTGGTGATCCTAGCACCTGAGGGCAGAACCACCAATGTGGTCTACAGAGAGGTCCTTCAGTAGAGAGAAAAAAGTACGTGTCTCACTTCATTTCTTACACTACAATCTTCTCCACTAGAATTCCTACAACAAATGTCACATTTCAAACTTCACATCATCGGTATTATAACTGGATTTATGGAACTCAAATACCTTAGCAAAGCACAGGTATCAGGCTAGTATATCAATATGTCCCTTTGTGCATCAGTGGCATTAATCTGCCAGGCAGGGCTATTTACAGTCCAACCCCACTTCTTAACTTTAAGAAGTGCTCTAATGACCTTTGCGTGAGAAGACTGAGGGAACAGAAAAAAAGGTGGGTAGGGGATATATGTAGAGGATATAACCCCATAAGCAAGCAAACAGAACAGGGAGATTTATAGATTGAGTTGTGGGCTCACTGGAAATGGTGCAACTGGAAACTAGTCCAACTCGTCCAGCTCTGAAAAGTTTATATTTTCATTCCATCAGGGTCAGACAATGCCTGGATACTGATTTGTCCAGTTGTCCGTAATACTTCTCTGTTTATGCACTCTGAGGATGTGGACAGGATCCTTGGATGTTTAAGACTCACCAGATTCTCCTATGGTCCTTGCCCTTCTTGTCCGCATAAATCTACTTTGGGGGGGGCAGCTGGCTGGGTCTGAGAGATAATGAATGCCTCCTTGAGAGAGAGGATAGTTGCCTCTCCCATAAAACATGGTGGGGCATCCACTCCTAAAGAAATCTACTCCGGTCTCAGGAAATTTGAACAATTATCAACTCTAATGTACTGGTCTTGAGTAAGGTGACTGTGAGGTCAGTGGCTGGACAATTCCAGGGTTTCCTGGATAAAATGAATTATTTGGGTCCTTCCCAGTCACGTATTAGGCCTGGATATAGGACTGAAACACCCTTGGTTATCCTGGTGGATGACCTGTGCTGGGAGATGGATGAGGGAGGGCAATCCTACTGATTCTCCTAGACCTCTCAGCAGCTTCAGGGCCGGCAAACTTTGATCCCAGAGGGGAGGGGCTTATCCTCTGATCCCCAGTCATACCGAAAGCCACCTCCGAACTTCTGTAAATTCACTTAAAAAAAATAACTCCTTCCCCCTCTGACAACTGGGGAATACCATCACAGCCATGGGCTTAAACAAATACAAACCTGTATTTTAACCATTAGAACAAACAAACGGCAACAGTCTGCCACATCACGTAATCAGTTAGACCATATACATGAACAGCTGAACCACTGCACATGGTAAAGGACCGGAAGTCGTGTCCATCAAGAGAGGGTGAGTAGGACTGCCCCACTCTGGACCACCAAGACAGAAGCTTCATGGTAAGTGAATACAAATCTTCCATTCTCCGGTGGTCCAGGAGTGGGGCAGTCCTTGACTCCTTACTCCTAGGACGTAAAAAAGCAGTGCTCCCCCCGGGTGGGTCACACAACTTCCAGTTCCTACCAGGCCTGAAGGAGCACTCTACTGTCTGATGCTGCTTCTGCCGAGGCTAGTTTGTCAATCCTATAGTATTTTGTAAAGGAATAGACAAATTTTCATGTCACCACCTTACAAGTGACTTCTAGGGATGGCAAGGCCCTATATGCTGCCGATGTGACTGCCCCCCATAGAGTGCCCTGTGACCCCTACTGGAGGTACTAACCCCTACACCTTGTATGCCTGACTGATCCTTATCCACCTGCTCGGGGCAGAAGTGGAGACACTTTCCCAGGGACAACTGACTAACAAACCCAAACAAGGATTCAGTCTATCTCAACCCCCTGGTCCTGTCCATATAGAAAACTCAAAGCCCTACACACGTCTAGATGATGCCAGACCGTCACCATCTCCTGGCCAGGGTTTGAAGAAAATGAGGGAAGTACCATATCTTCCTATCTACGGAACCAGGAGTTAACTTTGGGGATGAATGCTGGGGCTGGTCTGAGGACGACCCTGTCGTTGTAGAAGGTACATAAATCTGTGTGTACCGACAAAACTCTCAGCCCCAAAAACCTACGCGCTGAAGTGATCCCCACTAAGAAATTGTTTTCAGAGTAATATCTTTCATGGGACATGATGCCATTGGTTCAAATGGCTCCTTGCATAGTGCTCGTAGCACTGCATTTAAATTCCATGCAGAGAACCCATGTACCTGTGGTGGATTGAGGAGGGAGGCCCCCCTCAAAAACCACCATATGTGTGGGTGATAGGGAAAAACCTACCGTTCCTAGCCCCTCCAACCGTGGAAAGGGCCATTACCTGCCGCTTTAGAGAACTAGTAAGGTAAAGGTAAAGGTTCCCTTGCTCGAAAGCCAGTCGAATCCGACTCTAGGGTTGCGGTGCTCATCTCCGTTTCAAAGCCGAAGAGCCAGTGCTGTCCGGAGACATTTCCGTGGTCATGTGGCCGGCATGACTAAACACCAAGGCGCACGGAACCCTGTTACCTTCCCACTGAAGTGGTATCTATTTATCTACTCGCAATGTCTTGCTTTCGAACTGCTAGGTTGGCAGGAGCTGGAACTAGAGACGGGAGCTCACTCTGTCATGCGGCACCCGGGTCTCGAACTGCTGAACTACCGACTTTCCACAGCCTGCAGTTCAGCGTCTAGTACTCAACCCTTTACTCGGACCCTTTGGAGAAAAGCCATTCCCATCTGCGCCCACACTGGGTCCACCCCTGCTCTCCACACCAGTTAGAAGATGTTTGTTAGGATCTGTCATATATCTTGGTCATAGAAGATTTTCTGGACGCCAAGAGCGTGGGAACTACCTCATATCCTAGAGCTGCTGTCTCCTCTCAACCTCCACGCTGTGAGTTGTAGCATGTCCAGTTGCATATGAACGGTCATCTCCTGAGATAGAAGGTCCCGTCTGAGAGGCAGCCGCCATAGATCCTGTCTGGATAGGCTCATGAGGTCCTGGAACCACGCCCTCCGTGGGCAAAAGGGTGCCATCAGAATCACATCTGCTCTTTAATCTATTGCCTGCT
>NW_015170917.1:481090-495981 GCF_001447785.1 Gekko japonicus | reverse complement strand
TTCTTTGTGGCTCCTGGAATAAGAGAGCAGAGTTTATTAAACACTGGGTTTCCCAGATTTTAAATTGGCTGGGTGTTCCCATTCTGCCATAATGATATTATATAATGCCACAGGAAGCGGCACACTTGGGAATGGCTTTGTCAGAGCCTACAGGAAAGAACCCAGGAACCTCCTTGTCTTCCTGTATCTGTGGAGTGTATGTAAGCTCTAGTGCCCTCATGACCTTAGCCCATATTCTATTATAGAGATTAGGAGGAAGAGTCTAGATTGAATGACAGGCACCCTTTTCTTTCTCCTGCTCTAATAGTTCACCTTTTTTCTGGCACTATGCTTGGGAGGCCTGTATTTCTTCAGTGAATTCTTTCTCATTTCCTCTCTAAGCCAGGAGAGAAATTTGACTGGGCTTCCTCTCCTGAGGGCTCAGTATTTTGGGAGGCTATATTAGTAGTCTGTGAAGGGTTAAGACTCTCTGTGCCTTGGGAGCTAGATGTTCCAACCTTCTCAGCCATTTTAGGGGAACCTGAAAGTGTAAGTACCCACCATCACTCTCCTAACAGAGCCCCAAAATGGAGCCTTACCCCACCCACATCAGCTGAATCAGGTGGGGAAGAAGTAGGCTGTCTATTGTTGCTCCCTTTCCCGAAGGCCCAGCAATAAGGACTGTAAAATGTCCCTGCTAGAGACATGGACCAGAAGCAATTCGTCCTTTTAAAGAACCTCCCATCCAGATCCAGAGGAAAGGAGTAAAGGGCGGGGAAAAGAAAACTGGAGGAGGGAGGGTAGTCCTCTTTCTCTCTCCTCTTCCACACCTTGCCAGTTCTCAATGGATACAGTCCTACCGTGGTTCACCTGACCGGGTAGACTGCGCAAGAGACATGTCCCTCCTTGTCACAATCTGGAACAGGAGGGGGCTCCATTCCAATGCCGAAAGGGACAGCGACAGAGATTCTGCACCACCCTCAGCCGCCTCTCTTGCCTCCTGACCTTCCGGTGTCTTCTGGGATCTTCGTGCTCTTCAGAGCACAGCCAGCACGTCCTGCTCAGAAGGCAGGGCCGGTAAGACTGGGGATCAGAGGATAAGCCCCTCTCCTCTGGGATCAAAGTTTGCTGGCCCTGCCTATGGAAAGGGGAGGTGCTTTCCCAGGAGTAAGAAGTCAAGGACTGCCCCACTCCTGGACCACCGGAGAATTAATGAATTCTGTTCCGAAGCCATATAGCGCTTTGAAGGTCAATACCAGGTCCTTGAGCTGGGCCCAGAGGTAAATTGGGAGCCAAATGTAGGTGAAAGAAGATTGAAGTGATATGGTCTTTATGGCCCACTCCACTCAGAATTCTGGCCTTAGCATTCTGTACCAATTGTAGCTTCCAGATACATTTTCAGAGTCAATCCTTCTGCCTACTTGTGGCACCTCCACAGCTTATTAGCCCCAAAACTGCCTCTGGTCATGGTTCATGGTTTTCATGGCTTTCCTGGATTCCACTGGAAATACAAGATGGAACTCAGTCTAAATCTCCAAATGACCTCTCCCAGCAGGTTCACATTAAAAGCCTCCAAGTTAAAAAGCATGGAGGACAAGGGACAGGAAGGCAAAAAAATAAATAAATCCCATCACATTTACTCAAGATTGAATTCCCAAATGAGTAAGCATTTTGTGCTGAACATTATAGTATGAAATGATTGTTTTGGTTGCTTTTTCTATACTTCTTCCAGTATAGAAATAGCTGCAATATCATTTTTGAGATCAAACAGTCAGAGCAATATACTGTATTACAAATACAACTGTGCCATTGATTTATAGGAAATGTCAATTTATTCCTGATTCCTGTTTTTAGGTACTTTCCTCTCCATAATAAGATTATCCTTCTTATTCCCTAATTGTTATTCTTTCTTTTTCTCACCTTTCTCATCATTCAAAGAACACTTCCAAATGTAAGATTAGCAGCCCCATAGCCAGAAATTTTGGGTTGGTGGGGCATGGGTAAATTTTGTGGGGCAGCAGGGGAGGAGGGAGGGGAAAGGGGGAGTAGTGGCTGCACACCTTCCCTGAACTCCAAGCGGTGATTTCACTGCTTGGAGTTCAGGTGCGGGCAGCCCCCGCTTGAAATATACCATTGTCCCCTTTAAATGTTTATTTCAAGTGGAGGCTGCCCGCCAGTGTTCCCTCTAAGCTGAGTTAGTGTGAACTAGCTCACAGTTTTGTAGCCTCTGGCTCACACATTTTTGTCTTGGCTCAGGAAGGATGGCTCCAGAGCAAACTAACATATGCAGTAGCCAAATCGTTCGCTCACAACTTTAATGCCAGTAGCTCACAAAGTGGAATTTTTGCTCACAAGACTCCACAGCTTAGAGGGAGCAATGCTGCCCGCACTTGAACTCCGAACAGTGAAATCGCTGCTTGGAGGTCAGGGAAGGCAAGCAGCCGGCATCTGCCCCTCTCCCTCACCTCCTACAAGATTTAAAGGACCTGCTGATCAGCTGGAGGACCCTTTAAATCTTGGAGGAGGAGAGGGAGAGCAGTGGCTGCAAGTTTTAAAGGGCCCTCCGGCTGAATGATGGGCCATGTGCTCTACCAATCAGCTAGAGGCCCCTTTTAATGTCACAGGAGGGGAGTGAGGGGAGAGGGGCAGCAGCTGTTGTAGGGCATGCCTCACATTTGAGGTGGCGGATGATGACCCACCACGATCCAGTTGTCTGTGGAGGTCATCTGTGAGAGTGACCAGTGCTGTCTCTGTCCCATGGCCAGGGCAGAAACTGGACTGGAATGGTTCCAGTGCTGAGGTGTCATCCAGGAAACTCTGGAGCTGCTTGGCTACCGGTCTCTCAATTATCTTGCCCAGAAATGACAAATTCAAGACTGGGCAGTAATTGGAAGGATCTGTAGGATCCAAGGAAGGCTTTTTCAAAAGCTGTACCACCACTGCCTCCAGGTGGACCTCTAAATCTAGGGACAGGTTGATAATGTCTACCAGGAGCCCCCGTATTCCATCACCACGGGCTTTCACCAGCCATGAGGGACATGGGTCTAAGAGGCATGTGGTTGGCTTAGTAGCACCATGTTACTGTCAACATCGGACCAGGTGAGCCACCTGAAGTTATCAAATATTGAAAGACAACCAAGGGGCCTCTAGTTCACATACTGTATCAATATTGGCCTGGAGATTGTGGCGAAGCGACAGGACTTTATCCACAAAAACCCTCATTTCATTCAGTGGTCTCTTGACATATAGAGCGAAACATCTGCCATTGCAACTATCTTTTCTCTAGATTTTATATATCCGTGAGTAACTGTATCCCATTTTTACCAGGTTTCTTTTCTAATACTCAACTTGACAGTGAAGCTTTCAGCAGCAAAATATAAACATTTGCTCCTCTGTCTGCATCAGATTCTTTGCTCCTGTTAGCTTTTCCCACAAGTCAGTTTAAAATCTGCTTTGTGATAGTTTGATTTTAATGGCAAGACGTTTTGTTCACTTTTGAGGTATCAGAGCTCAAGTCTTCAAATAAACCGTTTCCCAGTGCTTCTGCTATCCCTTTTCTCTATATTAGGAAACAGAAAAAAATACCTTATTGGTATTTTTCGGTAAACACTTCAGCCGAATACAGATCAGAGATCTATACTTGGCTACTAGTATAGCTGAGCCTGTAAAAAAGCTGATTTTTTGGGGGGGGCTTTTATTTGGGTGTGTTCAGCTATACTGAGAGCCAGTTCCAGCTGAGGCCATGCAGAGCTCTCAGCTCCACACTGCCCCAGCTGATCCGCAGCAAGGCTTGCAAAAGGCATTTAAAGGGAATGTGAGAACCCCAAATATTTCCCGAATACCAATACCATACAAACACTGGGATTCAGGAATATTGGGAAATACCAATATTTTTCTGGTTCCATAAACACGAACTCAAAAACTACCTTTTTTTGCACAACCCTAATTATGAGTGCATATTTTACCTCTGTGACCAGCCTTGCACCTGGTACTTATTTCTGATAATGTAGCCTTTGAGGTTCTGGACTTCAACATCCTACTTCACTGCTCATATTTTGCTTTTAAGACGTCACAAATATATTTTCAAAGTCACCAATATCAACATGTATCACAATAACCAACTATTGTTTGCATTATTACCTTTATAGTAGGCATTCAAGGCACCATGCCACAAACTCATCTCTTTACCACAGATTTAGTCTGTGAGCTAATGCATAGAAAGCAAGAGGTAAACCAGTGACCTATATCCGATTCAAAAAACACAGCATATTTCCTACACAAAAGACATATATCCATATATAATCAAATAATTAAGAGCAGCTGGATTTGATAGAGACTGATAAAATGAAAATATTATTTTCAAGCTACCCTAAACTGAAGTATTCCTAAAGTACCATACTAAGGATCCTGTATAACTTCTGACTCCAGAAGTGTTACAGTATAACATGATGCCCCTTTCAATTCTTATTTTTTCTTATTTAAAAAGTCCTTATAATTCAGCAGAATCAGAGTCTAGAGTGGTGTTATAATAGGCCATCTATTCCAATCCCCCACTCAGTGCAGGAAATCACAACTAGAGCATTCTCAGCAGATAACTGCATGGCCTTTACTTGAGAAATTCCAGCAAGTGAGAGCCCCCACCCCAGAACAGTTTCAATTGGCAAATGGGTCTTACCATTAGGAAATTTCTCCGAATGTTCAAATGAAATCTGAGATCTAACCCCCACCACCACCACCTCAAAACAGCAAAGAACAAGTCTATGTGACAGACCTACAATCATGTTCTGCGGTCTCCCTGCTGCAGGCTAAGCATAACCAGTTCATTTAACCTTAACCCATTCATGAGTTTGAGTGCCTTCTGTGAGCAGTTCATAGCTATAACCCAAAGTGTTCTACAGTTAAGCTATTATCGCTCTGAGTCAAATAGCAGCACTGGTACTATTGTGAATATTATGTACTATCTGTTGTATTATCCTACTGTGTAATTTCCACATCATTTAACTTGTTAATACTTATGCTTTGTTTCAGATTCCTGCAATTCTAATCCTATTACACTGTTTATTGGATGCCCCACCATGATTGTACTGATTTATATTGTGTAATCCATTTTGAGTCTCAGTGATAAAGGCAGACGATAAATAACACAAATAAATAAATAAATATATTTTCTGATAATAAAAATTTCTTTGTGACTCTAATGTTAAAGCCATGCATATTCCCTTGCTAGCAGTGTTCCCTCTAAGCTGAGTTAGTGTGAGCTAGCTCACAGTTTTTTAGCCTCCAGCTCAGAGATTTTTGTCTTAACTCAGGAAGGATGGCTCCAGAGCAAACTAATTTATGCAGTAGCCAAATAGCTTGCTGACATCTTTATTGCCAGTAGCTCACAAAGTAGAACTTTTGCTCACAAGACTCCATAGTTTGAACATTGCTTGCTAGTATAAAAATAATGAAAATTAGAAATAAAGTTTTGCACCTAATGATGCTCCAAATTAGGAATAAATCCACAAGACAAAAAGAAAGAAGCATGTCTACCAATAGCA
Organism: Gekko japonicus; assembly: GCF_001447785.1. Classification (NCBI taxonomy): domain Eukaryota; kingdom Metazoa; phylum Chordata; class Lepidosauria; order Squamata; family Gekkonidae; genus Gekko; species Gekko japonicus. The sequence continues at coordinate 490,462 of NW_015170917.1, read as the reverse complement.
AGCTGTAGTTTGTCATCACAGGAACAAGCCTTGGAAATCCTCAGACTTATGCACATGCTTCCCCTCCCCCCACTTCCCTTCATGGAGAGATTAGAAATTATTCATTTTCACTCTCATAGTAAGCCACATTGCCATGCACAAACCAACGTAGATTTGCTCTCTTGCCTCTACAAAAAGATTCCAAACCAGGATTAAACTGTTGTTTGGAATCCTTGTTTGGAGGAAGAGAAAAATCAGTTTGCAGGTCAGACACAGAAAGCCAGTGTGGTGGAGCAGTTGCAAGTGTCAGACTACGCTCTGCAGACCCAGGTTCAAATCATCACACTGCCATGGAAGCTTGTTCAGTGACCTTGGGCCAGTCTCGGCCTAACCAACCACACGGATTGATGTGAAGGTAAAATGGAGAATGATATAAGCCTCTTTGGGTCGCCATTGGAGACAAAGGTGCGGTATACACTAAATAAATAGCAAGAAACTATTGTTTCCTAGAAAAATGGCAATGATTAAATTCTGAGCTAATGCAAAGGGAAGCAGAAATGAGAATGGAGCTAATACACAAGCCTAGTGATTTTCAAGGCTAGTTCTGTTATCTGCGTAAGCAACATCTCAGTTCCGTAAGAAAGCTGGGCAAAAAGACAATGTCTCCAAGAGGTATTCCCTACAAAATATCAGTGTATTGAATTTTACAATGGTAAACAGTGGCTGTAAACCATGGCTACCAGCAATTTCAGCACAAATTGTTCAAAAAATACAAGCAGCTGATTGATGAGCCTTTTGCTTGTAATGTTATCTGCATTATCCCCTGCACCCAACACAGTGTCATTGTCTCTTGATGGATGTTGCAGATAAGAACTAATTAGGACAGAAAGATTACACCTAAGAATATTCAGCAACAAAAAAGAAGAAATACAATGATCCACAAGATTAGTATTTAGGGTTTTTATTCTACTTTCCTAAAATACATATATAGTCCAAAAATATTCTTGATCAGTTAAAAGTCACAGCACTTACTAGGTCTCTGTGAAGCACCCAGTTTGCATGAAGATAATGGATTCCATCAAGAATCTGATAAAGTAGTGATTTGACCATAGATCTTGGCAACTGCATGGGTTTTTTGTTAGCTTTTGAGGCACGGTGGAACTTGATAATATGCTGGAAATAAAGAGAACATAAACATGAAAGTATCTTGACATAATTACATTCTCAAATGATGACACTGTAAGACAAAATAACCCCTTATTAAAATGGTAGAGAAGACTTCAAGTATATATAAACATACACCTTTTGATGAGACATGAGGAAATGAAAATGTAACATGATGAGGCAGAAGCTATTTGGATTGAAACAGATTTTCCTTGCCAACATTCCTCTAGTTTCCATGCCATCACTGCATGATTTTAAAGCAATTTTATGGTAATTTGGGCATTCAAGTTCTCAAAGAAACAGATTCTGGAGATCTACACTGAATTCCTTATTCTTACCATATTATAGAAACCTGACCAGTTTGTGGTTTTAAATTTTGCTTATATAAAATGCTGAGAATATACAAATACAAGCATAGACCTGCAAGAATCACAGCTTTGCCATGGCGGCAGCCCCCTACCCCCCCCCCAACTCTACGTTTGCTGCCTCAACAATGGTGACAATGACAGAGGCAGCTCCCCTCAATCCACCTGACACTGCTGAGGTTCCATACTCCCCCCCTCCCACTGTCAATACTGCCAACCCTGGCACAGCTCCTGGCATGGCTCCTGTTCTCACTACTGCTGCACACCAGGCCAAGTGTGGCTCTCTGTCCCCTATCACTGCTGCCACCTCTTCAGCCCCACCATGGCTCCTTGTGAAGTCAGGGATGGATGGAGGGTTGCAGTAACTAAACTGGAGTCAGGAAAGATGGGGAGCTGCAATCATTATTGCTGCCTTCACTGGGGCTGGGCAAGATGCCACTGCAGTGAAGCTGGGGCTGGGCAGAATGTCACTGCAGCAAAACTTCTCCTCCCACCTCCAGTCAGAGTGCCCAGCTGAAGTGAGCAGTGGTCCAACAGAGAAGCATTGTCTGCACAGCGCCGACAACTCTCCTCTATTTAGGATTTAATTTCCCCACATATACATCATCATTTTTTCACTGGTTTTTAGTTTTTTCTGCAAATCTGTGGGAGCAAGTTTGCAGAAGAAACTTCCTGCTTCCCATCTGGCTCTGATCCATGATTTGCAAACTGGCATATACAGAGCTATTAAATATATTGATGGAATTCTTCCTATTTCAGTATTTATCATTGACTGTAAAAAGAAAGTTGAGACTAGTTCACAAGGCAGAGCAGGTGCAACAGCTCTGCTCTTGATACAAACTCTCTTTCCCCAGGCATTCACTCACTTCCATTTAGGCAACGGAGCTGCAGCAAGAGGGGGAAATTATGTAAAATCATCTGTTTTGCTCTTAGGCAATAGGCCCAAGCTCAATCATAGCAAACTGTTCAGGAAAGCCCACCCAGACTGCTTGGGGGTGGGCAGGGGAAAGATCTGCTTTTGTGATCTTCTGTTCAAAGGAGTTTGGATCCAACCCAAGAACTTATGGAATAATAAGATAATATAGTGCCTAGTCATACATAGAATGCATTTCTCTCATCACTGAGGTTTGGTGGAAATGCAACACTAGCTTGCTTCAAACAGAAATTTATATATTAGGAGCCAGCCTCAAGAATCTGCACTCAATCCCTGTCCCTCCTCCTCTGCTCCCTGGCACAAATAGTCAGCTTTCAGCCACAGTTAGTATCACATTAGCATTGATGTTAACTAAGTACCCCTTACCCCCCTATGAAATTGTTAGTCCCTTGTGTGAAACCGTGTAACTGTAAATCGCTCAGAGCCAGCAGCTCTGCCGGATTGAGCGATCAATAAATTGAAAGGTATTATTATTAATAATCTCAGTTTCAAATTCTAGTTAAGATAAGAACTGTGGACAGTTTGTATTGTGGTTAATAACTGCGTGGCCCATTGCTTTGCCCCGGCGGTGCTCCAGGCAGTATTGGCACCCCGCCAGGAAAAGGGACCACCGTAGCACCCGGGGAGACATGACTTCTGGTGTTTGCTTGTCGGCAGCCAGGAGGCCTAAAAGGGGCTTATGGTCTGTCACAATCATGAAGGGGCGCCCATATACGGAAGTTGTGGAATTTTTTTTACCCCTGCCACAATCGCCAACCCCTCCCTGTCGATCTGCGCATAGTTGCGCTCCGTGGCCGTCAGCGTCCGCGAGTAATAGGCTACGGGGACCTCGCGGCCATCAGGGAGGATGTGGCCCAGAACTGCGCCGACGCCATAGGGGGAGGCGTCGCACGGCAGGACAACTGGGAGGGATTCATCAAAGTGGGCCAACACATCATTTGAAATCAGAAGCGCTTTCACCCCCTGCCCCCTCCCTCGGACCCCAAGTCCACGGGGCCGACTTATCCAGGACCTGGTGTAGGGGTTCCGCTACCGCAACCTTGTGGGGCAAAAAGGTGTGGTAAAAATTTATTAGTCCCAAGAATGCCTGAAGTTCAGCTTTACACGTGGGGGCGGGAGCCTCCAACAATGGCCTTTACTTTGGCCTTCGCTGGGTGCAGACTGGTAGCGTTGACTCGGAACCCCAGGAAGTCCACCTCCGGAACCCCGAGGAGGCATTTCTCTCGTTTCACCTTGAGTCCAGCCGAGTCAAAACGCTGCAGGACGGGGCGAAGACGGGAGGCAAATTCGTTGGGGGTCATGGTGGCAATCAAGACTTCGTCGAAGAACGGCATCACTCCAGGGATCTCTTTTAACAAGGAATCCATTAGTTGTTGGAATATTCCCGGGGCAACGCTCACCCGAATTGTAATCTCTTGACCTTGAATGCTCCCCTGTGGGTGACTATGGCCTGCGCGGTCGCCGTGGCCTCGTCTACCGGCAGCTGTTGGTAGGCTTGTGTCAGGTCTAGTTTCCCAAAAATCTTGGCCCCTGCCAGCAAGGCCAGCACGTGGCTAACGACCGGAACTGGGTATGAGTGGTCGTGCAGGGCCTTATTGCTCATGCACTTATAGTCCACGCAGATGCAGACCTCGCCGTTGGGCTTCAAAGGGTTCACAATGGGCGTTTCCCATATGGCGTGGGGGACGGACTCTAAGACCCCTTGCACTACCAAGCGGTCCAGCTCCGCGTCAATCTTTGGACGTATGGTGAGCGGGGCTGTGTGGAACCGCATGCGGATTGGGGCCCCCTTGGGGTCTAACTGTAAGGAAACTGGGGGGCCCTTGTCACAACCCAAAGCCCCATCGAAAACAGCCAGGAACTCCCCACAAACCTCTGAAAAGTCTCTCAACCCGCATTTAAGCACCCCCCGACCCCGACTGTGATGCCCAGCCGCGCAAACCAGCCCTGCCCAGAAGACTGATCAGATTTCCCTCGACTACTATCCAGTCCAACAGTCCCTCGAATCCCTGGAACTGTACCCGGAACGACCCCACTCCCTGGATAGGGACTGGTTTTTTTTGGAAGTCTACCAAGCTCAATTGGGGTGGGCGCAAGCAGGGACCCCATTTGGGCAAAGTCTGCGTAGCGTGTCCACAGAAATAATGAACGCCGCAGACCCCGAGTCCACTTCCATTGTGCAGGGGGACCCTTCGATCAGTACCGTTAGTTGAATCTTCGGGGTCGACTCTACTTTCGGGAGGTGGAGTACCTGCAGCGAGGGCCAGGCCGTGAGGAGGTAGAGGTCGGACGTCTCTGCATCCATTTCGTGGGATTCGGCGGCCAGGCAGCGTGGCTGCGCGGAAGGCTGCTGGTACCGGCTTCTCTTTGACCGGCAGACACGAGCGAGATGGCCTTGTTTCCCACATGTGTGGCACGTCGCATCGCGGAAACGGCAAGACTTGCGCTCATGTGCCTCGCCACAGCTGGTGCACGAGGGCCGCCCTGTGAGTTTCCGGGTTGATCCGGATGCCTCAGAGCCCGGTGGCCTCCGGCGCGATGGCTGGTGGAGGAGCCGGATGTCTTCTTCTTCTGAGTTCTCGGGGCCTGAGTCGGGGAGTACGAGGCGAGCTGCTGCTGGCTGACGATCATGGTGCGAGGCCTTGTGGGCGATGGCGAGTTGGAGTGCAACATCAAGTGTGATGTCGGCGGTCCCGATCAACCTTCGCAGCTTCTGGTCGCTGATGCCCCACGCGAATTCCACCTTAGTGAAGGTGCAACCCATGGCCAGTTGCCACAGGGCTGCCAGAAAAGCCGCGGCTGTCTCGCCCGTTTTCTGGATCCGGGTCTGGAACTCGATGCGCTTGGCGAGTGTGGTTGGCCGGGGCGTGAGGTAGCTCGTTAGCGCGTCGATGATCTCCTCGTACGAGCACTCGAGGATTGATCGAGGAGCGAGGAGGCTCTTTGCGAGGCGGACGGTATTCACCCCACATGTGCTTAGGAGAAGGTTTCTTCTTTTGCCCGGATCGGATACATCATTGTAGGCTCGATGGCACATCAATTGGTCGCTCCACAAGTCCCAGAGCTCGGGGTGCGCTGGATCGTAGGTCTCCAAGTTTTCCCCAGCAGAGGCCATGGCGAAGTGTTTGCGAGGAGAGGGGTTCCTTGCGGCGATGCGCTTGCGGAGCTGGTGTCAGCAAGCTGCCATTCTGTTTTCTGTGACCTCTGTGTACATATCCTTACCCTGTTGCACCCGGCTTGTTTATACTATCCTGCTTCTGTGCTGGAATGCATAAGATAACTACTGGTGGATGTGTGGGGGAGAAGATGCTGTAATGCTTGCCTATTGCTATCTCATGAGAACTGCACCTGTGTTTTGTCTGATGTTCTGCCTGGTTCCCATGGACTGGGCGCGCAACCGTTTCATTAGGCCGCCAGCGGGAATATTATTCATTGGATATGTATCTGTTTGAATTTCCTTTATTATGCTCGCCCTAACTGTGTATCCCCAGTTCTAACAAAGAACGTGTTTGAGTGTGTCTTCAACGCTTTGAAATAAATTTTGCTTTTCTTGAAAACGTGGATTTATTCTCGATGCTTGGGGATCCAACATATTGTTAGAACTCCCTTTCTCCTATCGTTCCGAATCTGGCAAGATCATGAGCGGAGCTGAGGGAGACCTACCGAAAACGGAGGGGGATTCAGGATCGGTCCCACACACCTCCGCTCCTTTGGTGACTGCAGCCTCGCTGGAGGGTGCCGTGGGGGGAACGATTCCCCGCCGGCCTGCACATCTGTCTTGGCCGCCTCCGACCCCTTCGCACTGGGGTCCGCGGAAGACTCAACGGCAGGATGACTGGACTATGTACAACACTCAAGGCACCCGTGAGGTGTACTCCCGTCGAGGGAGCGGATTACGTGAAAGTTTGTTTGACAAGGGATTGTTCCCAGAGCCGGGGGCTACCTCGGAGAAGGGGAGTTCCAAGCAAGACCTCGAGGAGTGGATGTTCGAGCCATCGGGGCCCCGAGGCCACGTAGAGGATTCGGAGGGAGCCGGGGGCTTCCAAACGGAAGAAGACTACGACCCACCCCCGGACTACCCAAGTCGAGAACCGATCCCTGAGGAAACCACCGGGGAACGACTGGAGGAACTGGAATACTCGGTGAGGGACTTGTTGAGGGCATTCCAGGATGTAATGGAAGCTCTGCCGGGGATGATGGACATTAGAATGGCTAATTTTCTTGATGCACACGCCGCGCAACAGCAAGTTGCCCCAGCACCGGGAGTTCCCGCGCCGCAGGTGCCTGCCCAGCCACCGGCCGGACCTCCGCAGCAAGTAGGACCTGCGCAACAGCCGATGCCGGGTCTGCCGCCGGGTCTGCCGCCACCGATGAGGCCAGTGCCAGCGGGACCACCGGTTGCTCCGGGTCTTCCTCTCGGGGGAGTTCCGGGGCAGCTGGGACCGTTGGTAAGGACTCCACGGCCCAGACCCAAGGATTTACTGGAGGCTACCTTTGACGGCAACCCAGAGGAACTCGCCTTCTTCACGGTGAGGGTGCACAAATTCGTAGAAGAGAGCCGACACCTCGTCCGAAATGAAGCTGCTCTCATTGATGTCATCTCGGCGAGACTGAAAGGAGACGCCGCCACATGGTATGTGGGACTGCACAATGACCGCGGTCCGGAACTTTTGAATTTGCGAGCATTCATGTGGGCGCTGCGGGCTCGGTTTGAGGATGTCAACGCGAGCCAAAGGGCCAAAGCATTTCTCCGCACCTATCGTCAGAACAAGAAGTCGGTTCGCGAATACACACTGGAATTCCACAAGCAGGCAGCAAAGCTCCGAGACTACCCCGATCACATTTTGGCTGAAATGTATCGATTGGGACTCAACGCGGACATCCGAGAAACGGTTTTGAAGACTGTTAATCCTATCTCCCTGATGGCTTGGACCCAGGAAGCTGAAAATGCAGAGGATCGGCTAAACACCATCAAGCTCGACCTGGCTGCTACGACCAACAGACCCGTCACTGCCAGCGCCTCCAGACCCAAGACTCAACGCCTGTCGGAATCGGCACGAGACCTGCGCATGAAGATGGGGCTCTGTCTGAAGTGCGGGGAGAAGGGGCATTTCGCCGTGGATTGTGGCAGCCGTCAAGCTAAAGACAAGCCGCCTACTCCGAAGCCTAAGACGCCACTACCGGGGAAGACGGGGATGGCCAAACCACGATTCTCCAAAGCTCTTCAGGCGGCCCAAGGTCCGGAAGGAACCGAGCCGCTTGCTGCCGAGTCAGAAGAGGACGTGGAGGTTGAACCGGCGGAAAACGACAACGGCCTGTTGTGAGAGGCGCAAAACGACACGGCCATTCCAGCACTGCGCCCAAGGTGGTGAGAGAAACCCCTTCCCTGTTTTTCGTGACTGTTTCTTTAATGAATCCGCTCCTGGGTACCCACGTCAGGGTGAGAGCGTTGATTGATTCTGGGTGTGGGAGGGATCTCATCAGCCCTAGAGTGTTATTGACACTGGAAGCGGGGATAACCCCCTTGAAATCTCCCATCATTTTTACCCAAATGGATGGGGCGCCCATGGAACCTTGTACGCATGAGACTATGGCTTTGCGGTTGGGGGCTGGCGATCATTGGGAATCCAGGACCTTCATTGTTACCCCTAAGTCGCAGTTTGATTTGGTACTGGGGAGTCCCTGGCTATTTACCCATGACCCTTACATCTTGTGGGAAGAAGGGGTTGTCAAATTCGTGTCGCCAAAATGTGTAGATCACTGCTGGTTGGATTCGTGGGGGGACCGGCCTGCCGCGCAGTTCCCCTGCGGCACTTTGAAGCCGGAAGAGTTAGCGTCTTTGCCTCGAGAGTATAGAGACTTGGCGAAAGTTTTTGGCGAAGAAGAAGCTAACGAACTGCCCCCCCATCGCTCTACTGACTGTGCTATTGAACTCTTGCCTGATTGTAAATTGCCTAAAGGTAAAATCTATGCGATGGGGCCGGCTGAGAAAGTTGAACTGCGGAATTTTATTGATAAAAACTTGGCCCGCGGTTTCATTCGCCCGGCTTCCTCCCCTTTCGCCGCGCCGGTACTCTTCCGAAAGAAGAAAGACGGGGGGCTCAGATTGTGCACGGATTATAGGGGTTTGAACGCTGTTTCTTTGTCCAATGCCTACCCCCTCCCCCTTATCAAGGACTTGGTAGCAGAGGCCACCAAAGGCAAAATCTTCTCGAAACTTGACCTACGGGATGCATATTTCCGAGTGCGCATTAGGGAGGGGGACGAAAGTAAGACTGCGTTTAATACCCCCTTGGGGCAGTTTGAATACCTCGTTATGCCCTTCGGGCTTCAAGGGGCTCCGGGGGTCTTCATGAACTTAATCAATGAGGTCCTACATGAATTTTTGTTCAAAGGGGTGGTTCTTTACCTTGATGATGTGTTGCTGTATTCCCAGGACCTACCGTCGCATATTAAATTGGTGCGCCAGGTCCTTAAGAGGCTTTATGAGCACAACCTGTTCGCCAAACTGTCTAAATGTGAATTCCACAAGCCCTGCATTGACTTTTTGGGTTATCGCATCTCCGGGGGGAAGGTGGAAATGGACCCTGCTAAAATACAGGCTGTGCTTGAATGGGAACCCCCCAGAACCCGCAAACAATTGCAAATGTTCCTCGGATTCGCCAATTTTTACAGAAATTTCATCCAAAATTTCGCTCAAATTGCCCTTCCTCTAACCGATTTGTTAAAAACCAAGGGAAAGGGGTTTGATGCTACCAAACCAGGCGCCCCACTTAAATGGTCCCCTGCTTGCGCGGAGGCTTTTGAGAAACTTAAACGTATGTTCACGTCTGAGCCCGTGCTGGCGCGCCCTGATGAAACTAAAAAATTCATTGTCCAGACTGATGCCTCGGATGTGGCAATGGGAGCCGCTATTTTGCAAGAAGGGGA
>NW_015170917.1:476648-480564 GCF_001447785.1 Gekko japonicus | reverse complement strand
TTCCCTGTGGGGGGGGGCCTGGGTCCAGAAATATATGTCTGCTTTTACTGCTGATGATGATGCCTCCCTGAAAGCGTTGCCAGATTGTGTCCGTAGCCCTGAAGGTCTGATTTATTCTGGAGACAAATTGTATGTGCCTATTTCGATGAGGAGGGAGGTGATGGAGTCTGCTCACGGTTCGAAACTGGCAGGGCATTGGAGTTTCGTTAAATCTTTGCAACTCATCCGCAGGCAATTCTGGTGGCCACAAATGCGCAAAGACCTCTTGATGTTTGTTAGGTCCTGCCAAACCTGTGCCTTAACTAAACCCAGGATGGGCAAGCCTCCTGGTTTACTGCAGCCACTCCCTACTCCGTCGAGACCATGGGAAGTGGTGTCCATGGACTTTATTACTGACCTCCCTGCGAGCAAAGGGAACACTGTTATTTGGGTGGTTGTTGATTTGTTTTCTAAGCAAGCTCATTTTGTGCCTTTTCCTTCCTTGCCTACAGCTCAGAGGTTGGCGAAATCGTTTATGTCTCACGTGGTGAAAATTCATCAATTACCTGCTAAATTAATTTCTGACAGGGGGACCCAATTTGTTTCTAAGTTTTGGAGGGAACTTCTTTCCATTTTAGGGGTGGAACAAGGGCTCAGCAGCGCGTATCATCCTGAGACTGACGGACAAACAGAACGAGTTAATCAGACCCTGGAGCAATATCTTCGTTGTTTTACTAATTATCAACAGAATGATTGGTGTGAATTGTTGCCTCTTGCTGAATATTGTTATAACAATACTGTCCATAGCTCCACAGGCATGTCTCCTTATAAAGCTGTATCTGGTTACGACAGTCCCCCCCTCCCTTTCTTGGAGGGGATGGGCCAACGTCCTGTGGGGGATGCTGATACCTGGTGTATGTCCTTGCAAAAAGCATGGCCTCTGCTATGCCAAACACTTGACGCAGCCAAGGCTGCTTACAAGACCCAGGCAGACAAGGGTAGGGTGGTGGGGTTTGATCTGAAACCTGGGGATCTTGTGTATGTCTCGACCAAGAACATTAAGATGCTGCGACCTAGCAGGAAATTGGGGTGGAAGTTCATTGGTCCATTCAAAGTGCGTAAAGTCATAAATAATGTGGCGGTTGATGTTGTTTTGCCTAAGAATTTACGTGCTCTGCATTCTGTTTTTCACATGAGCCTGTTGAAGAAGGATCCTGGCCCGTCTCCCTGGAGACCAGCAGTTACTCCTCCTCCACCTGTTATTTTGGAGGGGGATGAACATTTTGAGATCGCTGATATCCTTGATTGTAAATTGAAACGTGGTAAACTCTGGTACCTTATCGAATGGGTTGATTTCGGTCCCCAGCACCGCGAATGGGTGGAAGAAGGGGATATTCGGGCCCCTTACCTGATCCGTAGTTTCCACAAGAGGTTCCCGGACAAACCGGGAGGTCTCCCGCCCAGCCCGGGAGATCTCCCGCCCGACCCGGGAGGTGTGTTTTAAGTGTGTTTTAAGGGGGGCAGTATGTCAGCAAGCTGCCATTCTGTTTTCTGTGACCTCTGTGTACATATCCTTACCCTGTTGCACCCGGCTTGTTTATACTATCCTGCTTCTGTGCTGGAATGCATAAGATAACTACTGGTGGATGTGTGGGGGAGAAGATGTTGTAATGCTTGCCTATTGCTATCTCATGAGAAATGCACCTGTGTTTTGTCTGATGTTCTGCCTGGTTCCCATGGACTGGGCGCGCAACCGTTTCATTAGGCCGCCAGCGGGAATATTATTCATTGGATATGTATCTGTTTGAATTTCCTTTATTATGCTCGCCCTAACTGTGTATCCCCAGTTCTAACAAAGAACGTGTTTGAGTGTGTCTTCAACGCTTTGAAATAAATTTTGCTTTTCTTGAAAACGTGGATTTATTCTCGATGCTTGGGGATCCAACAGCTGGGCGCGTTGGCTGGAACAATGCTCGGTGCTGTACTGGGATGCGGGCCAGGCCTGGCTCAGCGGGATCCCATCCTCGTCACCACTAAAAAGTACTGGGTTCACCGCATGGAGGACTCGGACGACGACATACTGTAGCACACGTTTATTGTACTTCACACAAACGAAGACTGACTCTAACAGCCAACGGGGCCAACTATATACATATCCACCCAGCAACCCCCCCACTCCCATTGGAGGGTTTGAATGTCCCGCCAAGGTGGCTTATTGGTTGGGGCTGGGGGATCCAGGATCCGAAGTTTCCATTGTTCTAGGATCCAAGCTCTGGCCAGTCCGCGGACCCCTGGTGGTGGTCCACGTACATAACAAACGTTAAACCACATTAAGGCAAACAAAGGAAGAAGGGGGGAAATTCGCATTGGAGAGGGAAGAAGGAAGAAAGAGGCAGCGCATGCCCTGTTTCCTAATTTGTGATGTACAGTTAGAATCACTGTACCTAAGTAACAGAACCACACATTTAGGAGTAGAAATAAGAGCTTCCAAAGCAAATGTTATGAGTTCCAAATATCCTTAATAATTCAGGCATGGAGATGACTCCAAAGGACTGAAGCACAGAAAAGCAAGCTCTCCATAGCAGAGAGGCATCTGAGGAAGGAATTCCCAGCACTATACAGCACTATTATTCTTCAAACTGATTAAAGCAGCATAGTTGACTATAATCCCCGTATAAACTATATCTTTAAAAAGTGGAACTATTTATTAAGTAGGAGTGTTCCCTGCTAGATTTCCAGCATGCTATACCAAAAACACACACATACTCCAACATCTACACCCTGCTTTAAAACTGAAGTTTAAAATATCAAAAGGCCTGAGGACTTAACAGATAATTATACTGCATGTTCACTAAACCAAAAATATTAAAGCAGTGAGAGACTACAGGACTGCTAATTTAAAATATTTCTAATTACTTTTTTCCTGCATTTATACTAGTATGCAATTATCACAAAGACAGAAAAAAATACAAGACACAGAGAATTTCCAATGCTTGAAAATCACTTAAGTGAGTAGGAACCTAACCTTATTAGTTCACAATTGAAAGAATAGGAAAATTCCAAGTTCAGTTTTGTATGAATAAATTATGGGTCAATACACATCTTTTCCATAAAGCCTTCAAGTTCCACCTCTTAAAGGATAATATAAGAATGATTATTGATGCAATTGAGTACTAAGATAAACACCCAGAGAAAGAAGTCGGTTTTTTCTTTGTCGATGCAGAAAAAGCCTTTGATAATTTAAATTGGGAGTTTATGTACCAGGTTATGGAAAAAATGGACATTGGAGAGTCATTTACAAATATAATCAAGGCAATTTATTCGGAACAAAAGGCAGCACTAATGATAAATACAGATGTGAGAACATTTTAAAGTTCAAAAGGGGACAAGGCAAGGGTGCCCTTTGTCCCCATTATTATTTATCTGGATTTTAGAAATATTGCTTGGCCGGATTAGAGAAGATAAAGAAATTAAAGGATTATCTATCAAAGGTTTTTCCTATAAATATAGAGCTTTTGCGGATGACGTAATGTTTTTGGTAGAAGATCCTATACAAAAATTACCGCTGCTTATAGAGAAGATAAAAGAATTTGGAGATTTAGCGGGATTCTATGTAAATAAGAATAAATCCAAGGTGATGTGTAAAAATATGACCGGTGTGAAACAAGACAAATTACAGAAGTTAACACAATGTGAAGTATCGAACTGACAATGAAGAATATTGACCTCTTTAAGAATAACTATGATAAACTTTGGCTTCAAATTCTTCAGGACATAAAAAAAGGAATGTATTAAACTTGTCATTAATGCGTAGAATTTCGGTGGTGAAAATGAACATTTTACCGCGTTTGATGTTTCTCTTTCAGACCATTCCAATAGTGAAAGACTCAAAGATGTTAAATTCTTGGCAGAAAGAGGTCTCAAAATTTGTATGGGC
>NW_015170917.1:394036-475627 GCF_001447785.1 Gekko japonicus | reverse complement strand
AGGTTTGAGCACTGTGGGAAGTCAGAAGGGGGGGAGATATTTGGATAAAAGGATATGAAAAGTTTGTTATATGACGTAAAATTTTACTTATTATTATATCCTAATTTAAAAAAAAAAATTAAGTTCCACCTCTTAAATTCACCATTCCTACCAAAATTAAATGTACACATTCTTAACTAAGCAAAATGCATACTCTTCTTGTGTTAAGCTCACCTCTATCTCCTTTCTCCTCAGCCTGTTGCCTCCTCCCATTTTCAAATTCTAGATAGTAAGAGGCTCAGGGCAGCAGCCTGTCATTGTACATTTCTCTTGCTCATGTATATTGATGGTGCTATGTAAATAACAACTGTAACAAAAACTGATGTCAATACAATCTAAGTTTACTTATTCTGCTAATTAACATCTTCACCCTCACAAAGTACCCCTTTAAAAAAAAGAAGTAGTAAATATTTGGCTGCCACCTTTGGTTTCCATAGTTTGTACTCAACATGAAAGGCTGATTTGCCCATAATGAGGTAATGTAATGGCTTCATAATGACTTCAAAAAGACCTGAAAACTAACATGTTCTTCTCAAGGTACCACCAAATGCGATTCAAGATAATGGTCTTCCTATAGAATTATTGAGGCTAGGAATTTATAACCTAACAAACCTTCAAAACTTAGCAACTTGGGTTGAGCTGTCACTCAACATTTCATAAACCCATCAATAAGAGAAAGCCTGTAGGATCAAGGGATACCTGTATTCAAACATAGTGTAAGCAGGCAGACCCTCTCCTCTCTCTTAGGGGTAGTTTGCATGCAAGCACCTTTCATTTAACAGCCACCAAGAGCTTGCATACCAGGCAGTTAGATCAAAATGTACACAAAATGGATGCCAGGCTGGCAGGCCTCACAGACACGTCTGGGCAGCAATTCTGGAAGGTATAATGTCAAGGTGTCTGGCCCTGCTGTGACTTCTTCCCCACCCTAAGCTACGCATTCGTGCACAACAATAGGCTTCCAAAGCCAGGCTACCTCACCCAAGAACTAATCCTGTCCACCTGGACTTAATCTCATCAACATCATAACCCCATCTCCCCTTCCCACGTTTAGCCATAGCTAACACTGACAGCTTTCCCATCCAATACAATGAATGGGCTATCAAGCAGCGCTCTTCATTTTGAATAGTTTACCATTAGCTATCATAGTTTGCTCTGGACAAAGCAATCATAGCTTTGCCCAAATCATTGTTTCAACTCAGGAAGACCTTTTCAGACCTCATGTCTTTTTCCATCCTACGGGAGACACATTAAGTTATTATATTGGGGCGATCACATCACTCTGCCTCAGTGAGAATTTTCGCTATAACTGGGCTCCCTAGAGCCCCAGTTGTGTGTGTGTTCTCCTGGATCCAGACCTCACACCTGAAACACGGGTCGTTTTGTCCTTGCTCTTCCATAGCCTTCATTCATCTAGATAGGTAAATATCACCCACCCCCAATCTTTATTCCCGCTACTCTTTTTTACCTTTTTTAGCCTTGCATGTGAGTTTCCTTGTATGCTCTTGTGTATGTTTTTGCTCTTTTATTCCTTTAAGTAAAATCCTTTCTATTTAATTCGGACTGGTTTGAGAGTTCTAAAGAGAAAAATCCCCATAAATGCTGGTGGAGATCTCACTCATTACCCCCTCTCGAAAGCTCTGTCTCCTTTGCTAATTCCTCCAATTAAAAGGTAACAATTGTACTTGCAGTCAGAAGTACAATGGGAAAAACAAAAGGGGGCAAGGCACCTGTGTATGAACCCACTCATGAATTAGAAGAGGGAGGAAGGAAAGAGAATGATGATCATCTGACTAGGACTTGCCAGCAATATTTGTATTTACTATCTGAATGTGCATATTTATCTTTCAATGTAACCATTTGCCCCTTAAAGTGTCAGCGTATTTTCCAGCCCTGACATGTCTTCTTCAATAAGACACCTATATCTAGAACAGTAATTCTGGTTCATGCTTTTTGTCATCTTACTCTTTTATTACTGACCATGCCTTGATCATGCCTTGGCTATAACCTGAATATTAACTATTACTTTTAGATGTGCACAGTCTTAGATCATAAATATTCTAGATTCTGCAATAATCTCTGAAAGTCAATTTCTCTTCAGTGAATAAAATTTACACCAAACTATCAGAGTATCTAAGCTAAACACTTAATTACAATATTATTAGTATTTGGATTTTTGTTTACTTACACTAAAGATTTCCAGAGACTGATAAACACTAATGAAGGAAAATGGGCCGTCTAGTCCAACACTCTGTCACACAGTGGCCAAAAATACCAGGTGCCATCAGGCGGTCCAGCAGTGGGGTCAGGACACTAGAACCCCTCCCACTGTTGCCCCCCCCAAGCACCAAGAATACAGTGCATCACTTGCCCCAGCCTGAGAGTTCCTATCTATACCTTGTGGCTAATAGCCACTGATGGACCTTTGCTCCGTATGCTTATCTAATTCCCTCTTGAAGCTGTCCATGCTTGTAGCTACCACCAGTGAACTTGATCATGTAAAAAACAAGAGGAACAACTGGTTCGTAACAATACATCAGTTATTTTTTTTACCGTGACAAAAAGAGATGATTGGCAAACTAAACCAGATTTCTTCCTTGATTTTAAGTATATACATCAACTTGAAATCAGATGTTTTAAATGCATATATAGCTTTAACCAAAACATTATATCCCCTTGCACATAAAGCTATATAAAAGCTACACAGTAAAAAAGTTGAAAGATCGTACTAGTAGGGACTCCAATGGTCATTCTAGCAGTGACCTCTGTTCTATGCCCAGAGAAAGGCACACACACCCCCAAGGATCCCTGAGCCAATCTGGCCTGGAGGAAATTTCCTTCCTGCCCCTAAAGTGGTGATTTGGCCTATAAGAAAGGGCCACAAGAGCTGAACACTGGTTCATCCCTTCCTGCCCTCCCTCTCACAATCTGCCTAAATCTGAATTTTAGAATCTGAAGAAGAAGAGATTGGATTTATACGCAGTCCAGAGTCTCAGAGCGGCTTACAATCAATTTACAATTTCAGTAAAGCTTTTGACAGGGTACATGATGTTCTGATGGGTAAACTAAGGGACTGTGGACTGGACTGTAGGATAGTTAGGTGGATAGGGAACTGGTTGGAGAACCGCACTCAGAGAGTAGTTGTCAATGGCATTTCATCTGAATGGAGGGAGGTGTCCAGTGGGGTGCCACAGAGCTCAGTTCTGGGCCCAGCACTTTTCAATTTTTGTATAAATAATCTGGATGAGGATGTGGAGGGGCTACTCATTAAATTTACAGATGACACTAAATTGGGAACACACCAGAAGATACAGAGAGAATTCAACGAGATCTAAACACACTGGAAAAGTGGGCAGATGTGAACAAGATGCAATTTAACAAGGGCAAGTGCCGAGTTCTACATCTGGGTAACAAAAATGAGGAACACACATACTGGATGAGGGATACACTTCTGAGTAGCAGTGTATGTGAACAAGATCTTGGGGTACAGGTGGACCAAAAGTTAAATATGAGCAGACAGTGTGATGTGGCGACAAAAAAGGCTAATGCAATATTGGGCTGTATCAACAGAGGCATAACATCCAAATCACAAGATGTCATAGTCCCACTGTATACTGCATTGGTCAGGCCGTACCTGGAGTATTGTGTATGCAATTCTGGACGTCTCACTTCAAAAAGGATGTGGACAGAATGGAGCACACGCAGAGAAGAGTGACGAGGACGATCAGAGGCCTGGAGACCAAGCTCTATGAGGAAAGGCTGAGAGATTTGGGAATGTTTAGTCTGGATAAGAGGAGGTTGGGGGGACATGATTGCTCTCTTTAAGTATTTGAAGGGCTGTCACTTAGAGGAGGGCAGGGAGCTGTTCCTGTTGGCAGCAGAGGATAGAACTCGCAATAATGCATTTAAATTAAGGGCAGGAAGGTACCAGCTGGATATTAAGAAAAACTTTTACAGTAAGAGTTGTGCAACAGTGGAATCAGCTGCCTCGATAGGTAGTGAGCTCCCCCTCACTGGTAGGCTGATCCTACATAGAGCAGGGGGTTGGACTAAATGGCATGTATGGCCCCTTCCAACTCTGTGATTCTATGATTCTATGATCTCCTTCCCCTCCCCTCCCCTCCCCTCCCCACAACAGAAACCCTGTGAGGTAGGTGGGGCTGAGAGAGCTCTGAGAGAACTGCTCTCGAGATAACATCTCTGACAGAACTGTGGCTTGTCCAAGGTCACCCAGCAGCTGCATGTGGAGGAGTGGGGAATCAAACCTGGTTCTCCCAGATTAGTCTGCACTCCTAACCACTACACCAAACTGGCTCTCAAACGGAACTTGAAATTTTTGTGCCAAGAGTTGACATCTGGTAATTAGGTCCATATCTAGACATACAGGGTGCGTTCAGACACGCCGTTTGATCTGGTGTCGTGACAGTTCAGCAACAGATTTTATATGCACAATCACACAGTCAACATCTGCCTCCCATCCCCAGCCACTGGTTTCCAGCTCAAAACCCCTTTAACCTGGAGTATTTTGTTACCAGGTCCCAAAGTTGTGTTTTCTCAGCTCTCCCGTTTAAAGCCGCATTTTCCCCATGTGATCACTCCTCTGGTGTCAAGCCACTTCCGGTTTAAACCCCCTCCTCGCTCGGAAAGCTGCCCGAGGCTTCCGCTTTTCGCCCGCCATTTTTTTTTTAGCGTTGGCGGTGAACGCATAGGACCGACATTTAAACGGTCACTTGTTTTAGAGTTTAGATGAGTTCGGGATCTCACGGAGGCCATTTTGGGTCAAATGTCTTTTGTTGGAGGGGTTGGATTGATTCGCCCTGGTGGTTCTGCACATGCGCCATGGTAGTTTCCCCCCCATTCTACGGATGAGCGCCTATGCATATGCGCAAATTGAGGGGGGAAATTAAAAACCACCAACGCATGCTCCCGCGCATTGGTAGTGTAGATGCTGGGGAGCGACATGACTGCGCGGTGAGGCGGGATAAGGGAGGTAAGTGTGATCGCGATTATCCAGATCAAATATCATCCGGTTAGAACCGGAGCAGTTTAACCCGCTCTCAGCACACTGTCTGACCGCACCCACAGTCTCCATTTAAAAAACAGTGACCAAGCAAAGTGTTCACGTGCTTGGGAAAGTGACCAGATTTGGATTTCACAACCAGTGCTGTTATAAACCTTCATACTTTAGTTAAATGTAGCTATTTGTTCATTACTTCTTGCATGCTTGATAAAGATTTTTTTACCACAATGAGCCTGACAAACCTCTGTTCTGACTTAGTTAGCTCCAATATATACTCTTCCTGTTCGGAGGAATGGTTTAATTAAATTTCAACATAATTAACTTTAAAAGACTAGCCTTTAATAAAATCGGTTGCAACCATCAGTGATCTATAAGGAATACCCACAGGGCTTTAACTCCAATTTATCTAAGGTATCCAACCTAGAATTAAGCCAGGGAAATTAACCAAAACAGATTTACTAATGATTCGACATCCCCTTATACCTATTTTACTGTGTTGTATTAAATATACTACAAACTTCAGAAGAAATGGCTATTCTACAGATACTGCCCCAGGCTCCTACTCTGGAGACAGATACAGAGCTCTCAGATATATATTTAGAATGTTTCAAAGCCTTATCAGGAATCTATACCCACTTATCATAGGCTTTCCAGTTCCCCCAGTTCTATATATGGACCTTATGATCTTGCAAATTCTCTAGTAAAATGTATGATCCCAACCACGTCATCCATACAAGCATATTTGTGATCACCTCAACCAACTAATTTCATGTATCTATTGTTTATTATTAATTGAAACATTTATATCCTGCCTTTCCTCATGGTTCTAGGCAGCTTACAATGATTAGTGGTGTAATGATTGGGCCAAACCACTATTAATTTCTCTGCTCACAAATGTATAAAATGATATGTATTTTTTCTTTTGAGCATGAAACATGCAAACCGTGAGGATACCATGAAGGGCTTTAATAAGAAAAATGCACCCCCAAATATGGATTTTGTGATTTCTGAAGGAAGAGAGTCAAGGAGTTTTACATACGTTGACTGGGAGGCTGTTCCAAATAGGAGGCAGCATGGAAAGAGAGAGTTGGGAGTCAACAGAGAAAGGGGAAATATGTAGTGACGCCTAGGATAAGTGATACAGGGGAAGGTTAATTTAGAACACTGAAAAATGTTCAAGCTATCACCAAGTTTCAGAGAGACTAGCCAACTCAAAGATAATGTTTAAGCTATACAATGGGGGGGAGGTCTCTGCTGGCTCATAAAACAGAAATGGCATGAGATCTTCTGGGATTGTGTCTGCACAACCATTCTTGTTTCACTTTATTTCACTACTTGTCTGGGAATAGCTTCCTCTAAAGCAATCCGAGGTTGCTCCAGGAACTTTTTATGAAGGAACCACACGGATGGAGTCAATAATGTGATTCATTCTCATAGACATGCCACATAAAGAGGGATGACAAAATTGTCAGGGTCCTTAGTCAGGTTACTCAGCACAGGGCTTCATGAGAAGATAACTGTTTACTGGTAAATCCAGAACTAGAGACATGTGTACAGCTTGTGTCAGGAATGGCTGGCAATACTAGGGCCTCTGACTTATACTAGAATCAAACAGCCTCCTGATAAGCATGAGCCAATGGATACATCTCATGCGTGCAAGCAAAGCAAGCAGGCAAAGCGAAAGCCGTTAACTTTCCCAGCTGAGTAAAACTGCAGCTGGAGCTTCTACAAGGTCAAACCTAGAATAGCAGACAGTTGGTTAGCCAGGGAGAGCTGAGACAGAAAAACGGGAGGACACCCCTCCACATTCCAGACCTATGACAGGGCTACCTGACAGAAATAAAGACTTATTTCCGTAAACTACGGACATTATCTCACCCCTCAACGCTGAAGGCACAAACAATTTGTGACCGTGGTACCAACAGCCATTGGCCTTTCTTCCACCTCCCCCTCTTTCTCCAATTCGATCAGCGTCAGAAAGGGCAGAAGCTAATTTAATTTCTCAACCGTCCTCAGACTCTGGGGTTTAGGCTTTCGCCTGGCTGTGTGTCATTACCGCCCCTCCCAACTGTGAGGGCGTGAACATAGATTCAAGCACACTCTCCCTTTGACTGTCATGCTGTGGAAGGCAGGACAATGCACCAGCCAAGGAGTTATATTTCCCCGGGAAATGATGTAAGGTGAAGTTAAACTTGGAGAAGAAATTCGCCCATCGGAGGGGTTTATCATTCAAATTACAGGGCGTGCACATCACTTCCAGGTTTTTGTGATCGGTCCACACCTCAACGGCACTCTGGCACTCTCCAACCAGTGTCTCCATGTAGAAAGTGCTAATTTGGTAGCTCCAGCCTCCTTATCCCAAACCAACCAATTATGTTCAGTGTTGTTAAACTTTCGGGAGACGTATGCAAGGGGATGTAGTTTCCCATCCTTCCCCTCTTGCAAGATGGCGCCATCCATCGCAACATCAAGGCGTCTACTTGCACAATGAACTTTTTTAGTTTGTTTAGTTTTTTAGCATGGGCTCGGATGTGAACAGAGCTTTGAGGTGTTCAAATGCCTCTTGACATGCATTAGTCCAGTTCAGTTTGGCCCCAGGGCGGGTGCTTTCTGGCCCCTTCCCCTTAGTCCGCAACAGATCCATGAGTGGTAAGCTCACCTGGGCGAAGTTCAGGAGGAAAGACCTGTAGAAATTGGTGAACCCAAGGAATCCTTCAGGTCCGAGGAGGTTCCCACCCCACAACGTCCCGGACCTTGGCCGGATCCATCTCCAACCCTCTAGGGGAAATGTGTGTCATTACCGCCCCTCCCTAACCCTAACCCCAGGAAGTCTATCTCAGTACAGTGGAAGTCACACTTTGACAGCTTGACAAACAGTTTGTGCTTGTGTAACGTGTGCAGGACCTCCTGCACCAACCTCACGTGAGAATATTAGGGAAATAAATCAAGGTATCATCTAGATAAACAATGACACCTTTGAACAAATGCTTGTGTAACACATCATTGATTAGGTTCATAAAGACCCCTGGAGCCCCTTGAAGTCCAAAAGGCATAACTCGATATTCGAACTGCCCCAAAGGGGTGTTAAATGCCGTCTTATACTCATCCCCTTCCTTTATGTGGACCCGGAAATAGGCGTCCCTGAGGTCGAGCTTCGAGAAGATCTTCCCCTTGGCCGCTTCAGCCAGGAGATCCTTCATGAGGGGCAGGGGGTATGCATTAGTAGTAGACACAGATTTCAACCCCCTATAGTCCGTACATAATCTCAGCCCACCGTCCTTTTTACACAGTTCCTCTTTTTCCCATGGACTCATAACGTACAGTTTCCCTTTGGGCAACTTCTGGCCCGGAATCATCTTGATAGCCCAATCTGAGTGTCTGTGAGATGGCAATTCATCCGCCTCCTCTTCTTCAAACACCCGTGTCAAGTCCCGGTACTCCGGGGGAATGGAAATCAGCTCCTCCTGGGGTAGGCAAGCCCTCCCCCCGACAATCCCTCCCATATATGCTTTTGGCATTTAGGAGAAATGAACTTAATTACTCCCTCGTCCCACAGAATATAGGGCTCGTGGTCATGAAGCCACGGGCTGCCCAGCACCATAGGGAAGCGAGTGGGTGACGTGATGACAAAGGGCCGATGCTCCCAATGCCCTCCCGCTCCCATCCACAAATGCACAGTCTCGTACTTACAAGGGTCCTTCATAGCTGACCCATCTATTTGGGTAAACACAATGGGATCCGGGAGTCGAACAACTTTCGCCCTCAGGCCTGTGACTAGCAAAGGGTTGATTAAGTCTTGACCACACCCCAAGTCCATCAGAGCCCATACCTGTATGTGGGTACCTAACTCCAGGTTCAGAACAGTCACAGTCACAGAGAGAAGGGTATCCGCTCACCGTTTTAGGCGCCTAGGGGTTCGGGACCTGCTGTTCAGCACTGCTCACTGCAGGCCCTGCCCGTTTCCTGCCGGCTGGTCCTCTTCTTTGCTGGATGAGTCAGGATCCTCCTCAGGGACGCTTGCTTGTAGTGCTCGCTGGGTCTTGGGATGGGTAGATAGTTCCTTCATTGGCGTGTCAGCCCGTTTCTTCCCCGGTCCCTTCCGCACAGCTCCCTGGGTTCCTGATCCCGGGCAGGTCACGGTGAAGTGGCCTGCTTCACCACATTTCAGGCAGAGCCCTTGTTTCATCCACAGCTCCCGCACCCCCTCCTTCTGCTTCAGCGGGATCTTGGGTTTCAGGGATGTCAAAACAGTCTTACCCACAGTGGCTGCATTATCGATCTTGATGGTTCTTAAGTGGCTCTCAGCATCAGCCGCTTCACGCATCCAGGCATTCAGAGACACAGGGAGGACACTACGAAGGACCGTCTCCCTGATCTCGGGGTGCAGACCCAGGCGGTATTGCTCGGCCATCACTCCATAGGGCCAACCCTGGATATTAGTCGCCTGGCACTTAAACTCCTCAGTATACTCCCGTACCGACAGCTTCCCTTGGTTGAAGGTGCGTGAGTAAGCCCAAGCGTGCTCACCAGCATTCGGGTCTTCATATTGAGCTCGGAGAGCTCACATAAAGGCATCTACCGACTGGAGTTCTGGTCCATCAGCATTGTGCAAACTCACGTACCAGTTGGCTGCCTCGTCCCTCAACAGGGAGGCAATATAGTCCACCCAGCAGTCTTCATCAGGAAACAGGTGGCCCCAGTTCACAATGAACTTCTGGGCACGGACCACAAAGAATGCCAAGTTCTCGGGGGTTCCATCAAAAGTGGCATCCAATGGCTCCGTAGGGCGGTGCACTTCCCGGCCCGGTTATGCTGGCATCATGTTCCCCGTAGGAAGATTTCCAGCTGGGGCAGGCAGGACCCATGACAGTGCCTAAACAGGGCGCGCTGGTTGTGCTGGCATCCAGCACTGTACTTCCCGCTGCACCATTTCCGCCACCATCCTCGGCAGATTCCAGAATAACTCTTTGACCATCTGCATGAGTTTATCGTAGCCCCACTCGAGTAACTCCAGCCGGGTGCCCACGAACTCCTCGGCCTCCTCGCCCCTCTCGGTAGCCCGGTATCCTCCGTTTCATAGCCCATCTCCCATGGAGCCCGATCATAAAGACTTTCATGTCGTGGCCCCGAAGGGGAAGCAAGCGTCCAGGTCTCATGAGTGTCTGCACTGAACCCTCCCCAGCGTGGCCCCTTCAACCTTGTAGTAACCCTGGCTGTTGCCCCTCTGAAGGGCTCCAGTAGAGGGTCGGTCCCGTCCATCCCCGCACCCAGTGGGATGGAACTAGAGACACATGTACAGCTTGTGTCAGGAATGGCCGGCAATACTAGACGTATACTAGAATCAAACAACCCCCTGGTAAGCATGAGCCAATGAATACATCTCACGCGCGTGGACAAAGCAAGCAGGCAAAGCAGAAGCCATTAACTTTCCCAGCTGAGTAAAACTGCAGCTGGAGCTTCTACATGGTCAAACCTAAGATAGCAGACAGTTGGTTAGCCAGGGAGAGCTGAGACAGAAAAACGGGAGGACACCCCTCCACATTCCAGACCTATGACAGGGCTACCTGACAGAAATAAAGACTTATACCTCTACTCCCATCAGCATGTCTCATTTATACACATATTCCCAGAGTGGAATGGAATTACACCATGGGATATAGCTCTCTTGCTGCTCCTGCCAAATGAAGTGACCCTTCAGCCCATAGCAACTGCACAAGCCACTTGTATTTCATTCATGAGGTGCATGATTTTGTGCAAGAAAACTAGGATACAGAGTACAAAGTATATGGTTCGGACTGCATTCCATACCCATGCATTTCTAGTTAAAAGACAACCCAGGAAACAGTTGAGTCCGACTCTTCGCAACCCCATGGACCATATCACGCCAGACTCTCCTGTCCTCCACTGTCCCCCGGAGTGTGCTCAACTTCACGTTTGTTGCATCAATAACACTGTCTAACCATCTCATCCTTTGCCGCACCCTTCTTCTTTTGCCTTCAATCTTTCCCAGCATCAGGGCCTTCTCCAGTGAATGCTCCCTTCTCATTTGGTGGACAAAATATTTGAGCTTCAGTTTCAGTATCTGGCCATCCAGAGAACAGTCAGGGTTGATTTCTTTTAGGACTGACTGATTTTATCTCCTTGCAGTCCAAGGGAGTCTCAGGAGTCTTCTCCGGCACAATAAAGATATAATGGTGTATTACATGGGAAAATATAAGGAAAAATGGATAGCAAACTGTTGGAAGCTGATGCCCATTTCCAACTCCACCCCACCCAAGCTGCCCCAGCTGAGGACAACCAAGCCCAGATTCACCCATGCAAAGAAGGCCAGGAAAGGGAGGTGGCTGGGACCCATGGAAATCACTTTGATACATACAAGGTGTGAAGCCAGACAGCAGCAGGGAGGGGCATGGTCAGAAGGCAAAGCCAAGCCTGAACTTGGGAAGACTAGAAGGGGAGAGACTGAGGCTGTGGTCACACGGGAAGGTAATTCCGCTTTGTTCCCGCTTTAATTTAATCAGGAACATTTTTCTTCGGGTTGGGCTGATTAGATGCAGCTGGCCCCTCTCTTCCATAGAAGGACAAGTCCTCATTGGAGCCAAAAATCCTAAATATAAATACACATTGATGGGGTCTGAACTGGCAGAGACTGAGCAAGAGAGAGATCTTGGAGTTGTAGTGGATAACTCACTGAAAATGTCGAGACAGTGTGTGACTGCAATAAAGAAGGCCAATGCTATGCTGGGGATTATTAGGAAGGGTATTGAAAACAGATCAGCCAATATAATAATGCCCCTATATAAATCAATGGTGAGACCTCATTTGGAATACTGTGTGCAGTTCTGGTCACCACACCTTAAAAAGGATATTATAGCTTTGGAAAAAGTGCAGAAAAGGGCAACTCGAATGATAAAAGGGTTGGAACACTTTCCCTATGAGGAAAGGTTAAAGCGCTTAGGGCTCTTTAGCTTGGAGAAAAGACGACTGAGGGGTGACATGATCGAGGTTTATAAGATTATGCATGGGAAAGAGCAGGTAAAGAAAGAGGTACTTTTCTCCCTTTCTCACAATACAAGAACTCGTGGGCACTCCATGAAACTGCAGAGCGGTCGGGTTAGAACGGATAAAAGGAAGTACTTCTTCACCCAAAGAGTGATTAACACTTGGAATTCACTGCCACAGGAAGTGGTGGGTGCTACAAGCATGGATGGCTTCAAAAGGGAATTAGATAAGCATATGGAGCAGAGGTCCATCAGTGGCTATTAGCCACAAGGTATAGCTAGGGGCTCTGGGGCAAGTGATGCTCTGTCTTCTTGGTGCTTGGGGGGGTCAACAGTGGGAGGGCTTCTAATGTCCTGGCCCCACTGCTGGACCTCCTGATGGCACTGGTATTTCTGGCCACTGTGTGACACAGAGTGTTGGACTGGATGGGCCTTTGGCCTGATCCAACATTGGCGTCTCTTATGTTCTTATGTTCACCCGCTCGCCTGCCAGCTCCTAAGGAAAATCACTGTGCATTACTCATTAAAAAAAAAAAAGCTTCCACTTTGAGCGCTTGAGCAAGCATGAGCTTAATAAATCCATTATTAAATGTCATTTTAAGTTCATTTCTCTGTTTAAAGATAATATGACAGCTCCAGCAAGCCGCCTGCCCGACCGGCCCTGAAAGGGCAGGAAAAGGAAGAACGTCCGAGAGGGCTGCTGCACTCAGCTTAGCTCATCAGGGCTGCAGTGGCGCCTCCACCGCACCGAGTCCCTCCAGGTGATCCTGCCAGCCACGGGGCACGCTTGGGCGGCCGCTGTTATCTTTAAACAGATAAATGAAAATAAAAATGTTTAATAATGGATTTACTAAACGCATGTTTGCCCAAGTGCTCAAACCGGAAGCTTTTTTAAAAACAAACAAACAAACAAACCCAAAGAGCGGTCAGACGGCCCTAATCGCAATCATTGCAAAAGATGGCTGTCCAGATGAGCAAAATCGCACATTCCAAGTTAAAGTGCCAGGAAAATACTTTATTTATTTTATTTATTTATTATTTCGATTTTTATCCCGCCCTCCCTGAAGGCTCAGGGCGGCTAACAGGGCATAATGCCAAATAAAACCATAAAACAGTATAAAATATTAAATTACATAACAATCAATACATAGTTAATAACATCATAAAACATTTTTGGTGCTCCTCTATTCCGGTTCCGATGTTAAAAATTTTAAAAGCAAGATGGTGATTTTCCCGGGGGCAGGAAAACCCGGGAGCATTACGGGAGTGAGCCCGCTTCGGCGCGGGAGGCAGATTCACCTGTCTGATCAGCAAACTTAAATGTGAGAGGGAACAGCGGCAAACCCCTATCAAAAGGACCGTGTGACTGCACCCTGAGAGGGTGCCCTGAACAGCAAGAGGAAGGAACAGGGCAGGGACACAAGCAGCAGGTGGAAGAGGCAGGAAAGGCTTACCTTTCCTTTTATAGTCTCCGAGGTGGAGCGAGTAGAAGGGGACTAGAGACAGTCCAGGTGTGGTGGGGCCCAGAAACCCCATGAAAGGGAAGGCACCACACTTGGTCAAGGAGGAAGCAACTGACTGAGGTCAGAACAGGGGGCGGTGAGAGAATGAGATCACGTATGTGCTCATGGAGAGCCAGTATGGGGAAGAAAGAGGACCCAGTACTGAAACCCTTTCTCTTTCCCAATTCTGAGGCTGATGGGCCAGCTGCCCTCTTTGGTGGTGGGACAGTGGCAGGCAGTGGTGGGACAGTGGAAGGAAGGAAGACACCATCTTGGGGTAGAGGAGCCTCAAACAACAAAATACATACAGCTTGGATTATGTCTATGTAACTAGCAAGAAAAACAGGTTGCTTACCTGTAACTGATGATCTTCGAGTGGTCATCTGTGCAGCCACACACCATGGGTGGGAACTTCTTTTAAGAGGTACCTGCAATGTGCAGCAAATATCCCCCTAAAGTGATGAGGGCGTGGCCCGGTCCCTCAGGGTATCTCTGTGCCGGGCCCGGGAGGGCGGTGCAAGCTGATCTGGGCTCCAGCTTGCCCTCTCATAATTGTACCTCTCCTCTTCGCTAAGAGCATAGCAGGAGGAGGCAGGAGACTGACTACTGGAACGGGTGCCGTAGAACCGATAACCCCCCGGCATTAGGCATCTGGGCATTGACCCAACCTCTGCCAGAATCTCTAGAGGCGGCACAGAGCGCACAAGCGATGTGTGCTTCGGTTACACCAGCATAGGCACTTGAGTGCTCGCCTGCGAAGTGGACACGTCCGAACACGATTCCTTGCGCTTCATCGTTGGTGAATTTGAGGACAAACCAGCCAACACAATTGGAGTGACCATTAACTGTGCCTGGCAGCGTTCATCGGTGGCCCTCCGAGCCATGTTAGGCTTAGTGTTCTCCGACAACTTAGGCACCTTTGATTTTGAGGGCTTTTTGCCAGAGCAAGACGGTCATTTAAGCGATTTGTCCGCTTTCTCCTTTTGCTGCCCGATAATGGCTGCAGCATGGTGTGCCAAATCTCCTCTCTCTAACAACGGGGGAGGCGGCTATTGCCCCTTTCCTGCTGTCTTGGCCATTGTTGGGGCTAAGGACTGCTTTAATAAAAACACTTTTAGGCGAGCCACCCTATTCTTCCTTGTCTGACTAGTGAATCTCAAGCAATGTTGACAGGAGCCGGGTCTGTGTTCCTCCCCCAAGCAGCACAAGCAACAGCCGTGGCCATCCACACACAGTGCAGGCACCTCTTAAAAGAAGTTCCCACCCATGGTGTGTGGCCTGCACAGAGACCACGAAGAATATCTAAACGATGCTACACAGCTATTGATCATAGGATGTCTTTCACACTGTGCAAGTAATAATCAAATGAGAAGATCTACAAACTGGATTCTAAACATGCTGCTTATGCTAAAAGCAAAGCACTGTTTTAAGTTGTTTTTAAAAGCAAATAAATGCAGCTAATACATATTTGAAGTTTTATACATATAAAACGAAGCTATTTATAACAAGGCTATAACAAATTTGAGCTATGATGTGTACACTCATTCTTCATGTAATTAAATGTGACAGGGAAAGCTTCAAAAGTGAGTGGGAGCATGTCAGGAAACCTGTAAGAACAAGCCAACCCAAATAAATTATACTGTGCATGCAGGAGCATGAAATCTCATGACTTTTTACTTTGAACACTGAACACATGTATTTTCCTTGTCTTGTCAGGTCTTGCATAACTGGCTTTTATCATACAGGTCCCTTACCATTGCAATACATTAGTTTATCATGGGCAAATGCAACTTCCATGTCAGCATAGCTCTAGTTTTGTACAGCTTGATCACATAAGCACTGAAGTAACAATAATATTTCTATTGAAATCTATGGCAAATGTTTGATTTTCAGACTAAACATGAGGAACCAAAAGCATGAATAATGGGCATAGATAAGCAATATCTGAACAGCATCTTATTTGTATTGATTTTCAAGTTTCATTCCCATCTGCCACACTGCACAACATACAGCTTTTAAAACTAAGAATTGTAAAGTAGTTTCTGAAAGATATGTCTCATGAACTCAGGTGTGGCTCTGGTGTCCCCTTCAAAAAGCAAGCAATCTTTCAGCAGCTATGCCTTTCCTAACATTGCTTTACTGAAGCCTACCAACTCAACCATGAAGTGACAATATCAAAGATTAACAGGTTTTTCTTTTTAATTAAAGCATGGAAGAGCCCTAGAACTCAAGGGTACAAACAGCCTTCTAAGTCATCTGATTTTTGCAAATGCAGTATTAAGCACATATTTGGGAACAATAATTGTTACTGTTTTGAATACTATTTTTTAAAAGTTTTTCCAATGTGATTATATATTTTTTCTGATTGAGGAAAATAAATATTTCCGCATCCTCAAGAGAGTTTGTTTTTATGACGACTCTGGATAGGGAGCAGATCAAAATAGCTATTTGATGCCCCCCCCACACACACCCTTAATTCTAGATCAAACTTGGGATCTCCATTTGCATTACATACACAAGCTTAAAAATTGTATAGTCCTGAATGCACCACAGTGAAATGGAATAGGCCAAAGTGAATTCCAGGAGTTTGAACAGACTCCCAAAAGTCTTCACTTTGAATTGAAAAAGACAAAAAATGGGGGGGGGGAGAGAAAAGAAGAGGAAAAAGCTTCTGGTCTTTATGACTAAAAATTCTATCCAAATAAACCTAAAAATTCTATCCAAATGTATATCCAAATCTGGGATTGCTTCATTTAGTACAAGATTACCTAGGGCATTTAAGTCAGGTTTCCATCTCCCTATGTGCCTTCTGTAACATGCTGACACATGAAAATTGTGCAAATTTGCATACTTAACCAGGATTTGCATACTTAACCAGGATTTTAAAGCGCTTCTAGCTATGGACCAGTGCCAGTTCCAGATTTTGTGGGGCCGTGGGGAGAGAGTTTTCAGGGGGCCCCCTTATGCCCACTACTAGACCCCCCTTCCTGCCCACACACCTATGTGTCTCCACCTACCTGTGCATCCTTCCTCTGCCCACTCTCAAGGTCTCCCACCACCTACACTCACAGCTGCCCATACTGCCTACATGCCTTTCCTCCCAGTGATACTGGGTGGTGGATGCAAGCTAGGAGTGCCACATCCATGGCCACCATGAATTGTGCACCACCCACATGCCATTATCCAGCAGCGCTAAGCAGCACATGCAACTGGGAGCACAGGTGACAAAAAGCACTTACAAGCAGTGGAAGGGCATGAGTACAGGCTTCAGAGAAAATGTGCGAGTAGGGAGTCAGCAGCAGTGGGTCTTGCCAGAATCCAAGGCCCTAGACAGCTGCCCCACCTCAGAGTATGCTGACACTAGCCCTAGTAAAAACATACATGCAAAACAATCAAACCACCAGAAAATTCTTAACTTACCCACAGATCATGTTCAGCATAATCAAACAGCAGCCACACCTTTCTATCACTGTGAGACAGGAACACCTTCTGTAATGCAATCACATTAGGGTGCTTCAGTTCTCGCAAAAGCTGCATGTAAAGAGACAAAACAAAATATTTCTGCTGTTACAAAACAGATCATTTACTTTTAATGTGCCATGAGTTATTTCTTCCTAAAGTAACTCTGGAATAACCGTACCAAAAAGTGTACCTCACAAAACAAAAAAGGAGAAAGCATATTTTTTCCTGGTAGTTCAAAAATATGCATAGTGAATGTTGCCTTCTGTGTCTTCTTCAGTGAAGTCCTGCTTTTCAGACAGCGATCTCGGCAGTAGGTCAACAGCTCAGGGAGCAAAAGCATTAAGTGGACACCTTTTGTTTCCCTCCTTCTACCAGCTCTCTCTCTTTTAACTTTTCTCTAAAGAGAAGTGTAACTTTTTAGACATAGGAAGGAGGACATGCTAACCCAGGGTTGTCAAACATGCGGCCCGGGGGCCAAGTCAGGCCCCCAGAGGGCTTCTGTCAGGCCCACAGTGGAATTGGCTGTCTCCTGCTTCTTCCAGTTCTGCTGCTGCTGCGTCATCGTAGTTTGCTTTGCCAGACTCTCGCAATCACTTGGGAGGAACAGGTAGACAAGCTTCTATTCCCTGCACATGCTGAGGCTCCTCCCCCTCCCATAGGGAGGGAGGGAACAAGCCAGAGCTTGCTTCCTGGCCAGGCTGCCACAATCACACAGGAGAGAAAGGCAAGCCTTTCTTTCCTTCCATTGACTAAGACTCCTCCCCAAAGGGAAGGAAGGAGAGCTTTCTTTGCTTGGCTGCCTCAATCACATAGGAGAAATACAAAGCACCTTTAAGACCAACAAAGTTTTATCCAAGGTATGAGCATTTGTGTGCCTTGCTATAGTGTGTGTTTTGTTGGGGTTGTTATGCTGTGGCTCTCCTGGGTGCAACTGGGTTCCCTCCCCATTTTCACTGTATTCACACCCTCATGATCCAGTCTTTCTCAGTAGGAAAGCAATGTGAATGATTTAGATGAGGAATAACAAGTCAGTGAGGTGGATCAGGCTGAGAGTATGTGTTCAGACCAGGTTTACCCAGCACATTTCCTTTGGGGATTTTGAATTTAGACTTCCCAGATAGTAGGCTGATACTGACCACTGAGGAAGACTATAGTTTTGTAGAAAAACACATAGCTCTCAGTCTGTGTCATGGTGCCTTCTCATGTTCTTTTTTTTTTAAGTACCCATAAGGTACATTTTTATTATTTTTCATATTATACACCAACAAACAAACATACTACATAACAAACATCCATTTACACACATAAAACATACAAAGAGATCAGTATATTTTCTTATAACTCTATTACCATATTTAAAGAATTTCTATAAATTTTATTCTGAGCACCCGGCCCTAGTCCCAACTTCTGCCTACCCAGCGGTTCGAAAGCAATAACAGCAAGCGAGTAGATGAATGGGTACCTGCCTTAGATGGCAGGGGGCACCCTCCTCCATTGTGAGGTGCAGTGGGAACACTAACAGCGGTGGAGCAGCGAGCAGCGGCGGCGGAGCGATGAGTGATGGCGGCAAGGAGGTGCAACATCAGCAGTGGACCGGGCAATGGCGGAGGCGGAGCCAGAAGGCGCGAGGACACAGAGGCGCAGGCGCGGTGGAGCCTAATGGACAGAGCCAGAGCCACGCCGACGCGATCTGCGCGACAGATGGGCCCGCCGGGAAAAGCCGACTCCGAAGACCACCTGAAGAAGTAGACGAGAGAAGCCGAGCCGAAGCCGAGCCGAGAAGAGCTGAAGGAACAAGTGAATCCCACCACTGGGTGCCGGTAGACAACCCCCACCCCTGACTATGTGTGTGCCCATAGATAGGGATAATGAAATATGTAAGCCGCTCAGAGACCTCTCAGGGTTCGAACAGGGTATAAGGTGGTGTTGGTGGTGGTGTTGGTGGTGGTTGGTGGTGTTGTTGTTGGTGGTGGTGGTGTTGTTGTTGGTGGTGGTGGTGGTTGTTGTTGTTGGGGGTGGGGTTGTGGTTGGTGGTGGTGTTGGTTGGTGGTGGTGGTGGTGGTGGTGGTGGTGGTGGTTGGTGTTGTTGTTGTTGTTGTTGTTGTTGTTGTTGGTAGTGGTGGTAGTGTTGTTGTTGTTGGTGGTGGTGGTGGTAGTGTTGTTGTTGTTGTTGGTGGTGGTGGTGTTGTTGTTGGTGGTGGTTGGTTGTTGTTGTTACTATTACTATTATTAATAATATCTTTATCCCTTCTTATTACATTGTTTAATACCTCTAAGGCTAGGATAAATATAAGAGGCGATAAAGGGCAGCCTTGTCTAGTCCCCTTTTGAATCTTAACATTATTTGTCAATTCGCCATTCACCATTACTCTTGCTCTTTGTTCATTATATATAGCTTGAATCATCTTAATAAAGTTTTCACCTGCTTCCACCATTCTCAATGTCTCTATAATAAATGGCCAAGTAACGTTGTCAAACGCTTTCTCTGATGGTGCCTTCTCATGTTCTTGACCAGCACATGAAGCAATTTATGTACAAAAGCTCACAATGCCCAGCCATTTCATGTTTTCCCCTGGGACCTAGGCTCAGAACTCTGAGCATAACATTTCTGTAATGAATGTCAAACTACGGTTGCAACTTACAGATACACACTTGAATAGCACACTCAAGATTGCAACAGCACAGTCATTTTGATGCAGTAATTCAGAGCAAGAGGTATCAGTCATCAGACACTGTTAAATAAACAAAATATTGCAAGAGTGCTGATGTTTTAAGCATGCTTTTATTTTAAGGAAAAAAGAATCTTTGTGTTCGTGTCCGTTATAAAGTTTATATCTCTGCTACCTGGCATTACATTTTGTGACACACCTGGCTCGGCCCAACAAGGTCTCATTTATGTCACATCTGGCCCTCATAACAAATGAGTTTGACACCCCAGGGTTAACAAGCATGTGTATAAGGGTGATCCAGTAGATATTATATAATTAGACTTCCAAAAGGCTTTTGACAAGGTACTGCACCAAAGACCCTTGAGTGAACTTCGCAATCATGGATACAATGGCTCCTCTTACATATTAAAAATGTAGTAAATAGCAGAAACTAGGAATAAACTGACAGTTCTCACACTGGAGAAAAGTAAGTAGTGGGATCCCACAAGCAGAGGTCAATTTGGGGAATCGCGGGGGATCGCCGTTCCCCTTGAGGCACTCCACATTCAAGCAGGTGCCTCCGGGACTGCTGCTCCCCTAGCACAACCCTCTGTCCCCGACCTTGGAGAAAAGAGACAAGCCATTGGAGGGCGAGCCCCTGAATCCCCACGTCGGCAAGGCGGTGGACCAGCAGCTGGTGGTCGACCGTATCAAATGCGGCCGACAGATCTAACAGCAACAGCGCTGCCACACCGCCTTGATCCAGATGCCGTCGGAGGTCGTCAGTCAGGGCAACCAGCACAGTCTCCGTCCCATATCTCGGGCGAAAGCCAGACTGGAATGGATCGAGGATCAATGGATCAATGCAGAATGGATCAATGCAGAATGGATCAATGCAGCAGCATATGCAGGACTTTGAAGCACCACCCATCCAGGCATTGAACAGATCCAGACCCACTTAACCTATGTTGTTAACTGCCTTAACTAGATGGTACCAAGGATATTAGTGGATTATGGCTGCGGTCACACGGAGCATTAGCCACACTGCAGAGACGGAAGATAGGCGGATTTTCCGGGCGTGATCAAACCGCCAGATCTGGAAAGCGTAGAGTTCCCGTGGCGAACCCGAGGCTTCCCGCCGAAGATGCGAGGAGGTAAAAAAACAGTACCTCCAAGGTACTAGTTTCCTGAAACCACGGGGCAAGGGCGGGCGTCTGATCGCGTTTCCGGTGGTAGTTCCGGCACCCGCCCATGTCCCCTCACAAAAAGGTGTTTTTCCCCCCCAAGTCTCCACAGATGCGCACAAGCACACAATGGAGCATGCGCACACTTCAGGGGTTTTTTTTAAAAAAAAACACAACCCCATTTGCCCCGCTGCCCCGCTTCTTTGCCGCGCCGCAGGATTGTCCTGTGATCGGCACCTCCCCCCTAACCACGGGACCTCCACGGGATGTCTGATCGCACAACCGCGCATTATTTTGCCCCAGAGCAAACAGCCACGCTACACCCCCCCCACATTTTCCGGCCTGTGTGACCGGAGCCTCAGATAGCCAATAGGATTCAGTACAGGGGTCATTTGGGGGGGACCGGGGGGGGACGCCATCCCCCCGGGTGAGGTGCGGGAGGGTGGGGCCTGGAGCTCCCTGCTGGTGCCCGCTGGAGGTCGCCGCCGGCTGTGGGGAGGACACACATCCGGTGATGTCAGGGGGTGTGGCATATGCTAATGAGTTATGCTAATGAGTCCCCCTAGCTCTTTTTCTACGAAATGACCCCTGATTCAGTATACACATAATTTTTGGATATCTAAAGAGGAAGCAAGCAATTCCTAAGTGATGCTGCTAAAAGATAAGATTTGTAAAATGCCAATAAATGTCACTTGTCTCTTTAACACTTGTATGCTTAAACTAGTTGGCATGCCAGAGTCCCTTTCAATATCAGAATGAAAAAGACAAATCACTGCACCAACTGAATGCACCCTAGCAGTGTTAAAAGAGACATGGCTTTCAGATGACAGAGTGAGCAACAGATCTGTGACAACTTTATCTTTTTTAAAACAAAGAACAATCACAGTTTTGGCACTTGTGAATCTGTATCCTATTTTTCTATGCATTATTGCCAGGTACTGTTTTTCTTTTTGCTAAGCTGCTGAAGTCATGTCACACCCCTGGTCTGTGACAAGCATTTTGAAAGGCAGTTCTATAAATAATTTCATTTCAGGATCTCAAAATCTTCTGGCATTACTGAACACCATTCTTTTTAAACAAAAGCATTTCAAACAACTTTAAAAGGACTGTGCTTAAAGTCAAAAAAGGAAATGAGACAATTAGTATTGTGTTTTCAGTCAATGGAGTTCACAGAAAGAGTATAAGTAACAGTATAAATAAGCAAGACTTTGAAGAGGCAGCACAGAAATAACCTAAACAAACAAATAAGTTGAGCATTTTTATGGAGAGATGGCTGGCACAGTTAAATTTCATGCCACTTAACTTGCAATCACATGGTAAAACTGACAAACATCAAACCAGACAACTAGGTTATTCAAGGTTAGAACTGCTTATTCCTAATCAAAACTTAAGTCTTTCAGGGCTTAAAAACACACAATTGGTTGCATCAAAACCAGTGGGAGCACGGCTTCATTTGCACAATAAGGTTTTCCTTCTTTCCTGTTGCAGCCTGCTGAGCCCCCCACCCTGCTCCTGAAGTTCAGAAGACTGCTGGAACAGTACTAGGGTTGCCATCCCCCTGGTGGGGTAAATGTGGAAAAACACTGTGTTAAAACAAAACACACAATTCTGATATGCTACTATGCCCTCATATGTTTGTATAAATCATATACTTAAATATACAATAAAGACCCTAGTGTATCTTATTAATTATAGTACGTTGATAACAAAAACCTAAAGAACAATATATATCTTGTAGAAACGTCCACAGCTACAGAGATGAATATGCAGACAGGATTCAATGCTGTAGACTATCTTGCTTTCTGATCAAAGATGCAGCAGTCGTCAATGCCAATATTGTAGGCTGTTTTGCCTTCCGAAAAGACATACAGCAAGCATCAAAGCAACACACCTCCCAGGCAACAGTTGCATATTTCGAGAAATTCTTCAGGCACATTATTCTTCCTGGAACCAAAGCTCACAGTGCTACAATGCACACGTCAAACAACTCTGTAGAAGGCTTTGATGCTTGCTGGAGGAAAAACAGGTTGCTTACCTGTAACTGATGATCTTCGAGTGGTCATCTGTGTAGTACCACACATGGGTTGGGCGCCTGCGCATGACCTCTACCGGAGAAACTTCTAGAGCTTTGCCTCAGAAAGCTTGTGGAGGGCTCTCTTCCTGCCCTGGGGAGCAGAGCACATACTGTGCATGCCTGGAGCAGGGGAGAGAGCCGCCTCCCACTCAGTTTCTTCAATTGCTACCGGTAAGTCCCATCAAGCCAAAGAAAGGTGAACAGAAGATACCAGCAGTGGGGAAGGCTGGGTGGGATTGTGGTACTGCACAGATGACCACTCGAAGATCATCAGTTACAGGTAAGCAACCTGTTTATCTTCGTCGTGGTCTCTGTGCAGTCCCACACATGGGTGATTACAAGAGCTGAACCAGTTGGAGGAGGGAGCTGGCAGGTGCAGAAAACACAAAGAATACTGGTTAAGACACAGCATCATCAGTGAGAAAACACACCCAAGGGTCCTACCTGGGGATGCAGCAGGGTCAAGTGAAGAGAGATCGCAGCACCGACTTGCCGAATGCAGCATCCCATCGAGCTCGGACATCGAGTGCATAGTGGGTCACGAAGGTCGATATCGAGGACTACGTAGCAGCCGCACAGACGTCCTCTAGCGGAACACCAGCCAGGAAAGCGGTGGATGTCGATACCGCCCATGTGGAGTGACATAGGTAGGAATGGGTTGACATGCAAGCTCATAGCAAAGGACTATGGTGGAAGTCGATGGTATTAACCAGCAACTGACTTCGCTGAATCAAAACTTCGCATCCCAGCAGCTCCAACTGGCAGAAACGGCAAAGAAGGTGGAGCATACGACTGAGAGAATTACAGAGATAGACACCACAAACACGAAAATGAAGAAAAGAATGGGGGAAGTTGAAGCAAAACAAAACTTCCAAGAAAACCGTTTGTTACAGCTACAAATGGAAAAAGCCAACATGATTCTCAGATTCCAGGGAGTTAATGAATCGGTGAAAGAGGATCTGAGGACATTGCCCAGCGAGATCATTGCTCCAGCAATAGGCTCAACAGCGGATGAAGTAGTAAAAGAGATGTAGACTGCTTATAGGGCATACTCCAATTATATTTAAAAAATAGCCTGCCTGGAGAAATTGTGGTCAGATTCTCAAGAAGACAGACCAGAGATGCTATTTTAAAAGCGACCTCAGCAACTCCACTGAAAATGGGGAATATAAACATTAACACTTTAAAAGACATTCCATTTGAAATTCGCCAAAACAGCAAAAGCTATAAGGATTTAATTTCTTTTCTTCAAAACAATGGAATTTCGTACAGGTGGGCGATCCCAGAGGGTGTCATCTTTAAAATCAACGAAGGTTATAGGAGGAATATTGAAGGTGCAAAATATAATTTGAGAATTACAAAAATGTGAAAAAAATGGTTGAAATTACAAGATTCCAAAAAAACCATAATGTGCCCACAATCTCAATAAATAGGAACACTATCAAAAAAGGGTTTTTTTTAACAAAAATTATATATGATTTTAGAGATAGAAAACCAAAGTAAAGGCAGAAAGACTCTGAAAATTGCCTTTTGAAGCAACTAACACAAAGATGCTCAGAAAGTCCTCACACACAACTAACATACTAACATTGAAGCCGAGATAAACAAGAACTCTACAAGTATATTGTTGTACTAACACTTTTATTAATAACACTTAGATTAACACGTATATGATCTCCTCCTCTTGGGTTTTTAGTGTACTGTGGTTATCTATCCTTTATCCTTAGATGTAATTCCTTTCCTTTATATTTTCTTTGTAGTTTTCTAGTCTTATAAAAAATAATAAAAAATATCCCTCCAGGGATTTAAAAAAAAAAAGGAGTGTTATGTCTGAAAGCCCGTATTTCTCCAACTCGCCTTGCTGAAGTGACAGCAACCAGAAAGGCTGTTTTCCAGGACAGGAATTTCATGTCGCAAGTTGCCAGCAGCTCAAAGGGTTTAATGGTGAGTTGGCAAAGGACCAGGGGAAGGTCCCAGGAGACGACAGGACTTTTGATGGGAGGGTAAAGGTGTAACAGTTCCTTCAAAAAACGTTTAGAAAGGGGATGCGAGAACAGTGTGCATCCTTCAACTTGAACATGGTATGCCGAAAGTGCAGCCAAATAAACCTTTAACGAGGAATGTGACACTCCCGAGTCAACGAGAGACAGGAGGAATTCGAAAACCTTCTCGAGACTTGCGGAGGTGGCTTGAGGGGCATCCTTACCCAAGGAGGAACAAAACCTTAGCCACTTGTAATGATAACACTTTCGTGTAGTGGACTTTCTGGAGTTTAGCAAAACATTTGCTATGCGGGTGGAAAAGCCGTTGACGCCACTCTCCAGGCTGTCAACTTCATTTGTGGCATGTTGTGGTATAGGAGAGGGGACTCGGTTAGGAACAGAAAGTCTTGTGCCGGAGGAAATTAGTGGTAGACCCCCACTGACAGATTGAGGATGGTTGAGAACCATGGTTGCCTCGGCCACCACGGGGTTATGAGGATGCAGTCCGCTCTGTTGCTGATGATTTTGCAGACCACTCTCAGAAGTAGAGGCAGTGGAGGGAAGAGGAAGAGAAATTCTCTGGACCACGGGTAGAGGAGACCGTCCCCTAAAGACTGTGGGTCCCTGCCACCTTGGCTGCAGAACAGAGGACACTTTTTGTTCGTCCTGGTGGTGAAAACATCTATCTGGAGGAACCCCCACTTGCAGAAGAGTGGAAGAAGGTAAGTCAGATTAATTTCCCACTCATGCAGACTGAGTTGTGCCCGACTCAGGTGATCTGCCTGCACATTCATATGCCCCGGGATGTGCGTGATGACTAGGAAGACGTTGTGGGTGATGCAGAAGTCCCACAAGTAAAGGGCGAGGTTGCAGAGGCGTTGGGAGACAGTGCCTCCTTGCTTGTTTACGTAGCTGAGGGCAGTAGTATTGTCCGCGAGGACCGTAACACACTTCCCCTTGATCAGGGGCAGGAAACTGGTGATAGCGACCCGTATCGCGAGCAGTTCCAGAAAATTGATTTGCCAGTTCCGTTTCTGTGGGTCCCATCTGCCTCCGACACAAAGTCCCATCATGTGGGTGCCCCAGCCCGAGAGAGAGGCATCTGTAGTCAGGGTAATTTGGGGTGATGGAGGATGGAAGGGTGCTCCCTGGACAAGGTTGGAAGGAGCGGTCCACCAAAGTAAAGAGTCCCGTACTTTGACAGGCGGGGATAGGTGGATTCAGTGTGTGTCTCGCTCTGGATTGAAATTGCGGATAAACCAGAGTTGCAGGAGGCGCATTCTCAACTTGGCAAAAACCAGGACTGATGTAGTAGCGGCCATGAGTCACTGAAGGCCGAGTACGCATGACAGTGGCTAGATTGACGATGTCGGCGGTTCTGTTTTGTGGCAGGTAAGCTGTACAATTTGTGGAGTCCAGTAGCGCACCGATGTAGTGTATTTTCTGGACCACTTGAAGTAGAGACTTCTCCAGATTTACTTGCAGACCCAAGTTTCCCAGGAGGGTTAGCATCTCGCTGATGTTTGAGACTAGGGCGTCCCTGGAAGTTGCAACCAAGAACCAATCGTCGATGTATGGGTAGATGGAGATACCCTTGAGATGAAGGAAGGCCGCAACCACCACCATCGTCTTTGTGAAGATTCTCGGTGCACTCGAAAGGCCGAATGGCAGAGCTGCATATTGGTAGTGATGTTGACCAACTGCGAAGTGTAGGTATTGGCGGTGGGATGGGTGGATGGTGAGGTGGAAGTACGCATCCTGGAGTTCGAGGGTGGCCATCCAGACGTTCTTCTGTAGAAGTGGCAGAATCTGCTACAAGAACACCATGCGGAAGCGGTGGTAGCTCACAAAGCAGTTTAGCGCCCGTAGATCTAAGATTGGTCGAACGCCTCCATCCTGTTTTGGAACTGTGAAATAGTGGGAATAGAATTCCCTGCCCTGTAGATGAAGTGGCACCGGCTCAATGGCTCCCTTGTGCAGAAGGACGGACACTTCTTCCAGAAGGGCTGGAGAAGGGGGTGTGGAGACGAAGGCATGGGGTTCTGAATAAATTCTATGCAGTAACCCTGGGTCAAGATGGACAGCACCCATTCATCTGTGGTGATGAGGTGCCAAGTTTGGAGGAAGGGGGTTATACGGGTTGGATGTGACTGGAAGACATTAAAAGTCAAAAACCCTGCTTGGCGAACTTTGTCTGCTTACTGAGGGAGGATTGTTGTCCTGATCCAAATCTAGGTTTCTGAAATGTGGGCTTCTGGCCTCCAGAGGATGTACGTGGCCTCCATTGCCGGTCAGGAGACTGATGGTTTGGGATACGTTTTTGCTATGGTCTAGATCAGGGACGAGGCCGGTATTGCTGCCTCGTGGATGAAGAAACGCCCAGAACACAAGAAGCTTTTATGCTTTTATCCATGTCTTGTAATATGGTGTCTGTGGTACTATTAAACAGACCAAGGCCATCGAAGGAGAGGTCCTCTACGCATGATCTAGTATCTGGCTGTAGATTGGTGTTACATAGCCAGGAATGTCTTCGGAGAGCTATGGCTGAAGCCACTGTCCTTGAGCAGGTGTCTAGGGCATGTTTAGAGGTATTAATTTGTTGTTTTGCCAGCACCATGCCCTCCTTTTGGATGATGCGGGCTGCCTGATGCTTATCTTCTGGAAGGTTTGCCAAGAGCTCGGAGAGCCTCTCCCACAAAGTGTATTGGTATCTACTCATACACACTAAGTAGTTGGTGGTCTTCACCCCTAGTGCTCCAGTAGAGTAGAAACGTCGTCCGAATGCATCTAGCTTTCTGCTCTCCCTGTCTGAAGGGGCAGAATGGGTTCTCTTTGACTTGGACGAGGAAGTAACTACCATTGAATTTGAAGAAGAGAAGATATTGGATTTATACCCCGCCCTTCACTTGGAGTCTCAGAGCAGCTTACAAACTCCTTTCCCTTCCCCTCCCCACAACAGACACCCTGTGAGGTGGGTGGGGCTGAGAGAACTCTGACACAAACTGCTCTTTTTCAAGGACAG
The DNA here is from genome assembly GCF_001447785.1 of Gekko japonicus. NCBI lineage: Eukaryota > Metazoa > Chordata > Lepidosauria > Squamata > Gekkonidae > Gekko > Gekko japonicus. The sequence goes on along the minus strand of NW_015170917.1, from coordinate 447,693 downwards.
CTGTGCCAGAGCTTGTGACTGACCCAAGGTGTGTGGACACTGGAGCCGATGACGGTTTATCCCATGGAGCTTTAGCTGCCTGTAACAGGACCGTGGACATGAGTAGTGCTATAGCCGTCGATGTATCTAGTTGTACCACATCGAAAATGGCATCTGTAACCTGTGGTTGTACGACTGAAAGGCCAAGGGAGTGGGCCATTCTTTTCACGAGGTCTCCGAAGGAAGTTAAGTTTTCAGATGGAGATATAGGTTGATCATCGGCTACTGCCTGGTTCGGAGAAGGCTGGTCAGGGGAGCTGTGTACATCTGAAGCCCCCGTATCAGAATCCTCATCCGCAGAGTCAGAGGAATCGGGCTCTGGTAATTGTACCGGAGTGGTTTTGATCTGACCGGTTGGATCTGTTGACGGTGGGATAGGGGGACTGGGAGGACGATATTGATCTGGTCAATGTCGGGGAGGGTCATCAGATGGATGATCCGGAGAACGGGAAAGATATGCTGAGGGCCTCGATCTATGGGGTGACCGTGATCTGTGAGCAGAGTAACGATCCCAATCAGAGTAACCTGCTGGAGTCAACCACGGCATGGATGCGGGTGGATAAGCCCCATAGAGATAATGTAGTTGACGGTGATCCCAGGAAAGAGCAGGAGATGGTGGGGGCAGGAAGACTCATGGGGATCTAATCCAAGAGCGGGAGCGTCTGGGAGACAGTGTAGCATCTCGTCTCCGTGAGTGGCCCCTATTAGCCCGATCATCAATATCGAAAGGCCGATCCTCGGCAAACAGACGGGGAGGATGACGTTGAGTGTTTTGAGGGATCTGTCGATGCCGACCTGGGTCGATATCGGCATGGAACTCCGAGACTGTCGATGTCGATGACTGAGCAGAGGGAGAGCGATCCGTGCCCAGGGGACGACTGAGGATCTCAACATTATCGATGTTGGAGAAAGGACGCATATCGACCAGCGTGTTGTAGTCTAGCTGGTGTATTGGAGAGTCCATCAGCTGGATGGTCGGTATCGGTGGAGCGACTGGAGCCTCCGACGCCAATACTGTCGTTGGAGTGGGGGGCACGTTAGGGGCAGGACCCGTGACTTTTCCAGACTTTGCTGCCTTTAGGGCCTTAGAGGAACCCTTTTGGGCAGACTTGCGTTCTTTACCCGATTTCTCCTTTTTCACGGGAGTGGACACCGAAGACTGCACCATTGGTGCTGGACGCTTCGATGTTGACTGGACAATGTCGGACAAGGACTTCGACACTGGAGCCGTTGATGTGGATGGACTTACCGGTACTTCTGGATCCATGACGGAAGCGGGATTTAGCGCCGATTCCAGTAACGCCACCTGGAGACGCGCCGCTCGGTTCTTCCTGGTTTGATTTGAAAACTTGGCACAGTGTCGACAGGACTCTGGTCGGTGCGTCTCACCAAGACAAAAAATGCAAAGGGTGTGGCTGTCAGGTGGAGCAAGCTTACTGCCACACCCCTTAGAACGTTTGAAAAAGCCCCACTTCTTCTCCATAAAATAAACGAGATGGAGAAGAAAACGGGGGGGGGGGAGCCCAACTGAGGTAACGAAAAAACTTCCCCCTCAAACTAAACGAAGTCTTTTTTTAAAAAAAGAAAAGAACGAATAAGCAAAGGTAAAAGTGGAAAACTAAGAGAAAAACTGAAGAGAAATCTGAAGAGCCTCTGAGGAAAATAGCTACCAATCTGACCGACGAAAGGAAGGTACTTCAAGCACGGCGGAAAGAAAGGAACTGGCGGGATGTCTGCGCCCACCCCTCTGGGCATGCGTGGTGGGGTTCCTGCGCATGCCTGAGGTCTGGGCGCGAAAATCCGTTAAGAGCTTGCTACAATACCGATCGATCCAGTGCAGGCACACTGTATCCCATGGGTGTGAAAGCACAGAGACCACGTTGAAGATCAGGTTGAACCAAAAAGTCTCTCTTGCTTAGCCCAGGGCTGAAATATCCTGGAGATGAAGAAGCTCCACCTGCTCCTGGGCTTCCACCAGCCAGGGCTTGATTGAGACCCAAACCTATGAAGCACTATATGTACTCAGACAGACAGTGATCTGGCTCAGAAGCTGGAACACAGGCTGCCAAGCCTGATGCATTGTCAACACTGAGCAGCCTCCTTGTGGGCCACTCCTGCTAGGTGGGTGACTGATGACCCTGGACTTGGCCCCTGCAAAGCAGGGGATTGACTGCACTGGAATCTGGCAACAACATCAGGAGTCAAATCTTTAGGGGCAGGTATAACAACTGAGGTCTTGGGATCCATGGGATCTAAGTCTGGATGGGATCCAATGGTGTCATGTGTCTTCTGCGCCTCCTGATCTTCTCCCAGGGTGACTCTTGGCTCCTCATGGTCATCCTCAGATAAGGAATCCGCTCCTGGGTCCACTTCTGACTTGCCAGAGGTCCTGACGGCCAGGCGCTGTGTGACTCACTTGACTACAAGCTCAGGACATTCTTTCTCATTGAAAATCAAATCAAGAGATCTGAATGTTGTCTAGATCTGGCCTATTTCCCATCATTGAGAATACTGGCTTGGATCTCATGGAGGATTTCTGCAGGCAGAAAAGGGAGGTGATTTTTGCTGATTTCACCTGTTTGCTGCAAATCACCAATTATACCCAATACTATTCTTGAGAGATTCCCTCACCTCCAGAAGCAGCATTTTGGGGCACCGTGGGCAGCAGCAGTAGATGGGGAAGCAAGGAATTAGAAGGAAACCCCTTACAACCATGGACATTCCTGCTGGATACAAGCCATTGACACCATGGAACAGGAAGTTTTAAAATGTCTATCAGGACCCAATACTGGCAGGTCTCAACTACCAACCTACCCCAGACCCAGCGATGGCCATACGGAGGTTCCCAAGCCTCAGGCCTCCCACTCCCCTCTACTCGCCACACTGGGAAGGCAGGGGCAACTTGACACTGGTGACATGGCAGCAGCACAGGTGACTGGAGACGATGGAGGCAGGGACGGGAGTGCAATCCTCTGAAGCAATGGGAGATGCTGAGGGAGGCCCAGCTGGGTGAGGAGCAGAGGTCAGCGACAGTCACGGCATTACAGGGTAAGGGTGGCTGGTTCCAGCAGAGCTGCAGGAAGTGTGCCCAGAGGCCCAGAGGCCAGCAGGGGGTGGCCACCGGGGTGGAAACAAGAGAAGCCACAGCAACGGAGAGGACCCAGGAGAGGACGGCATTGGCCAGGGCAGGATGCCTGGGAAACACAGCCGCAGCTCTGTCAACGCCCCCACCCTCTACAGGTCTGGTGGCAAGGGGGAGGGTGCATGCAGCGAGGGAAGGGCGGGGCATATGGAACTACGACCCAATAGCCACAGCGGGAAGGAGACAGATGGGCATGCCAAGGAATGGGGAGACAGTATGGGGAATAAAAGGAGCACCTCCAAGGATGGCCAAGGAGGAACTCTACCCACAGGTGCCAAGTCCTGTGAGAGGAACAGAACTGAGACTCACAGAGGCACAGAAAGAGGAGGCCAAGGGTGAGAGAACCCCCTTCCATGTGAGAATGTGGGAGTATGAGGCCTGAGGAGCCTCAAGAGGGTGAAAGGGACTCCAAGGGCACGGGGCAGCTAACGCTTGACAATGTCTTTTTGTAAGCCACTGGAAGAGGTGGTGTAACAAAACCCCTAAAACCTTACTACGGTTCAAGAGTACCTAGAGCATCCAGGAATTTGGACCACTGGCGTTTACATTAAAATAACCCATTCATTCCCATTCCACAATGGACTACCTTGCCAAAGTTAATCCTTTTTTGACAAAGGACAAACTAGTTTGGACAGGGTCAATGGTTTGTCATGGTAGTTCAGAGTAATTAACAACTACTTAGAGGGAGGAACTATCCTTTTAATAATGTTCTGATTGGTAAAGGTTAGCCTCTGACATCAGAGGTGGGGTTTTGCATGGGATTGACTAAATCAGTTTTAGAGAGGAGGCTGGCTTAGGTCAGTTTGAACTGACAATAAATATACAGACATTTGTGATTTCCTTCATTTTCAGTGGAACAATGTGAAACAGCGGTCCACAGAATAGTTGGCAGGGATTAAAGACTGCCATTTTGTTACTGCAAGGGATTCTGCACATGCTTTGCAAAATCTATTACAGTCTACTTAAAGTATAACTAGCCAAGTTAGACAGACTTTATGGAATTTATTTAAAAATCTGTGCAATGTGTTACTGTGTGCCCTACATTTTACTTTGCCCTTCTATCCTTCCCTTTTTTTGAATCCAACCACCCCTTTCCTCCCCTGTCCCTTATAATAAGTGTTGTATTTCATAAGATGTTTTTTGGCTTTGTTTCAGTGCAGTATATTTCTCTGCAATATTTCTCTTAAATTCTTCCCTGCATGCTAGACTGCATAGATACTACATAGCTTTCTATAAGATATTCTCTAGGGTTTATACCCATTATTTCTCCATTGATCTAGTATGGCGCTAGAAGGCTTCTTATAGCACAATTGGGAGTGGGCAAACAGGCTCAGGGAACTGACTGAACCTACACCAGTGTATCTCTGAGATATGCCAAAGCAGGATACCAACACCAACGTTCCCGCTAAACTGTGGAGTGTTGTGAGCAAAAATTCTACTTTGTGAGTCAATTTACTAGCATTAAAGTTGTGAGTGAGCCTACATGGACCAAGGGTCTGATTCAGTATGGCAGCTCCATGTGTTCATGTGTGTCTGTGTGACCCTTTGGGGCTTTTGTACATGCACAGGGGTACTGTGTTGCATCAGTTTTTAAAAGCTGGTTTTTATTAGCCAGATATGACACTCTTCATATGTTCAGAGTCCTATTCTTTTTTTTTAATAAAGGATAATAGTTTACTTCAAAAAGATCAGGGCTTATAAAGAGTTACTTTGCCCTTAAGATCTATAAAAAAAAAGTTCCCTAAAGGAAAATGCTCCACATGCTCAGAGGCACTCTTGAGGCACAACTTGTGGAAACACAAGCTGGGCATGTGGGTTCATGCAGTGTGATTGGGTCTATATGGAGTCTGCATTTAGGCAAGATTATGACATACCCATTGTGCCACTAGATACACTTTAGTTTCTTCAGGCAGGCAGATGCTCACAACAGATTTCATTGCTATTTTTATACCTTACTTGGCTTTGTTTCTTGTATTTTACTCTCCTAAATGACAGACCACTGCTTAATGCTGCTGGGAAAAACTTACACCACAACTAATCAATATATGAGGAAGGTGAGGACTTCAAAACAAATGAGAACTTGATTAAAAACAATGGAGAACTACTGCAGCATTGTCGGAATATGAGACAACACACAAAATGACTGAATTTTCCATGCTACAGGGGGGTCATTGTTTTTCGTTAATGGTTTAGAACAGGGGTGGCCAAATTGTGGCTCAGGAGCCACATGCAGCTCTTTCACACATATTATGCGGCTCCTGGCAGGGCAGCTGGGGAAGCTAAATATCATTAGCAAAAAAATATCATTATCAATATTTGCTTTTACCCTTTTGTTATTATTTTTGGCAGTTTCATTTAATGTTAATAAAAAGCAAATTTCCATATTTCCCAAAAAAAAACGTGTAATATTTGTTCATGTCTTGCAGCTCTCAAACATCTGACATTTATTCTATGTGGCTCTTATGTTAAGCAAGTTTGGCCACCCCTAAGCTAGAAGATATCAGGCACCATAAAACAAATTTCAAACCCAAATTATTGTGTTGGCTACACGACACAAATAAATCATCAAAGTTATTACAAATATGTACACAAAATAAATTTCCAATGCTGCATGCCTGTGTTATTTCCATCATCATTATGGGCTCTATTGTTGTCATCATTATATAGCTTGGTTAGAAAAAATTAATCTTTTCACAATGTTACCTGCAATGCAACAGCATATATATTGTTTAAAATGCAGCCAGGACTGACTGAATTTTCCTGGAAGTAAGCCCCATGGAATAGACTTGAGTAAACTTGTTTAGGATTACTCTGCAAGAGTCTGACTCAACAGAAGGTAACTTCAAGCCCCGCCTACAGAGATTCACTCAAAAACTCTAAAGCCAGATCTTTCTACCCCTCCTTTGTTCCGCTAAACAAATATGAACCAGAAAAGAAGTCAACTCCTTTAAGTTTACTGATGTTGTCGTTTTCTGCCCTCTTTCCTAAAGTTCCCAAACTTTTGCTGTCCTTCGCACGCACTCCCCCCTCCCAAGCCTAAGCACCCACCAGCAGAGGGCCTGCCAGGGCAGTATTCTTGTGTGCCCTCCCACACCAAAGTCAGCTCTCAGGAGAGCATGCTCAGAAAGGAGCCCCAAAGCTTTTCTTCCAGAGACCTGGGCAAAGAACAAGGGGAGCAGATCTGTGGTGAGGGGGCCTCCGTTTCCTCTGTTCCACTTAATCTTATGCATACTGCTGCCTCAGTTCTGTTTGGCTATGCTAGGACTCTGGATGATGGCCCACCTGGCGGACTTGAGGGCGTCCATGCTACCATTGCCAACCACCCAGCACCAGTACCGCTTGGAGCCACCTCCAAAATAATAAAAAAGAAGTCTTTGCAAACCTTTTTCCTGCCTCATCTGGGCCCACATCTTCTTCCTCCCTTCTGCCTACCCTCCTGCTCCAGGGAAGCCGATGGGCGAGCACAAGGGTGGGAGGGGACAAGGAGAGAGCAAAAGAGAAAGTTGTCAGTCCTCTAGGAGCTCAGGCAGAAGCCCCAGCAGCCCAGCATCCATCTAACTCTGTACATGGAGTAGTTAATTGTCGAATCATCTAACCAGTTGGGCTAGATGCAATGAAGGCAGAAAAGTAATTCCTCTTTGCCACTTTCACCACCACTTCATTGGCCTTCAACTAGGCTCTTCATCATGAGTCTGGCGCCACATGAGCCCCGTAGAACACTGAGGTCCACTAATCAACATCTCTTAGTAGTCCCCAGACCCAGGGATGTTTGACTTGGCTTGACAAGGGCCAGGGCCTTTTTGGCCCTGGAATGAGCTCCCATATGAGATCAGGGCCCTGCGGGATTTATTACAATTCTGCAGGGCCTGTAAGATGCAGCTCTTCCACTGAGCTTTTGGTAGGGGCAGTGGACGTCCCCTCCCTCTGGCTGCCCTCCCCCCCATTAGTGGCCTGTATTAATAATTCCATCTTAATTGCTAAGACATCTGATCAGAATTTACATGGTATTTTAGGATTTTGTGCTATTTTATGATGGCCCACCTGGCGGACTGTTGTTTCAAGTGGTTTTAATTATATTTAATTGAATTTATTGCATTGTATACTGTATTATATTGTTGGAACCCGCACTGAGCCTGCTTGTGGGGAGGATGGGATAGAAGTCCAAATTAAAAAAATAAAATACAGTATAGCCACCTTGTTGTTGTTCAGTCACACAGTCGAGTCCGACTCTTCGCGACCCCATGGACCTTCCGGTCTTCCGCCGTCCTCCGAAGTTGGCTCAACTTCATGTTCGTTGCATCTATGACACTGTCTAACCATCTCATCCTTTGCCGTCCCCGTCTCCTTTGACCTTCAATCTTTCCCAGCATCAGGGTCTTCTCCAGTGAGTGCTCCCTTCTCATTTGGTGGCCAAAGTATTTGAGCTTCAGTTTCATTATCTGGCCTTCCAGGGAACAGTCAGGGTTTCTTTCTTTTAGGATTGACTGATTTGATCTTCTTGCAGTCCAAGGGACTCTCAAGAGTCTTCTCCAGCACCATAGTTCAAAAGAATCTATTCTTTGGCGCTCGGCCTTCCTTATAGTTCAACTCTCACAGCCATACATGACTACTGGGAATACCATTGCTTTGACCATGCGGACTTTTGTTGGCAGGGTGATGTCTCTACTTTTTATCATGCTGTTTCGGTTCGCCGTCGCTTTCCTCCCAAGGAGCAGGCGTCTTTTAATTTCATGGCTGCTGTCACAGTCTGGGGTGATCTGGGATCCCAGGAACGTGAAGTCTGTCACTACGTCCACGACTTCCTCTTCTATTTGCCAAGGAGTGATGGGGCCGGATGCCATGATCTTAGTTTTTTTGATGTTGAGCTTCAAGCCCACTTTTGCGCTCTCCTCTTTTATCCTGAGCAAGAGGCTCTTAAGGTCCTCTTTTTTTTTAATCATTTTATTTTCAGTTTTCCATAACTTACATACATTTATCTCTCATTTTCTAACAATTGGGAGTCACCATTACAACTTTTCTTCGTACCATTTTATGGCATTTTGCCATTTCTGTTTAAATTTTTCCTCTGATTTTCCCGCCAAAAACATATTCAACTTATCCATTTTGATTACTTCAAAAAGAATGCTAATCAAATCTTGCTCTTAGGGTCCTCTTCACTTTCTGCCATTAGAGTGGTATCGTCTGCATATCTGAGGTTGTTGATCTTTTTCCCAGCAATCCTAATTCCCGCTTGTGATTCATCCAGGCCAGCATTTCGTACTCCTTTTCCTATGCTAAACCAATCAGTTGTTCCATATCCGGTTCTAACTGTCGCTTCTTGACCCTTATACAGGTTTCTCAAGAGACATGTGAGGTGGTCTGGTACTCCCATCTCTTTAAGGACCTGCCATAGTTTGTTGTGGTCCACACAGTCAAAGGCTTTAGCATAGTCAATGAAGCAGAAGTAGCCACCTTAACAACCCTTTAATCTCTCTTAGCTTTTCATTATACTATGTAGCCACCAAGGGTCGAAGACAAAGAGGGCATCGGAGACAATTCTATCCATGGCCTCCTGAAAGCCCCTCTTCCTGGACTCAGTGAGCTCATCAAGTGAACCACCAGCAGGCCCAGAGATATCCAACAGAGCATTCTGGAAGCCAATAGAATCCGTTAGTCTCTGCAAGCAAGCATAGATCAGCTCACCACCCAAGCAGGAGGGGGCAGCTATCTTCAATCTGACCCTAATCAGGAAGTGATGTGACCTTGGCACTGGTTCACAAATTACTATGGACTCCAGATCACCCCCTGCACAAAAAAGTAAATCTAGTATGTGGCCAGCTTCATGCGTGGGAGAAGACCACCTGGGAGAGACACAATGTCATCATGGCACCTATGAAGTCTGAGGCCACCCCTGTTAAGGCAGTATCCACATGGATGTCAAAGTCCTCCAGAACCACCAACTTGGGGAACTTCAGCACCCAGTTGGTGACAGCCTCTGACAGCCTCAGCAGGGTGTCTGCTAGCAAGCTGGGTGGATGGTTCACCAGCAAAACACCCACTCTCTCCTTGGCATCCCATGTCATGTCTACACACTCACTGCCAGAGATCTTTGGTGTGGGGACCCTTCAGAAAGGAAAAACATTTTGGAGAAGAATCACACACACACAGTTCAAGATCGATGTAGGACCAAGTAACCTGATGATGTTAACTGTGATGGGAACCACGTCCTCCATTTGTATCCAGATTGTTGGCCCCTTGGTTCTCTAGCCCACTGACAAACTGCCCTTGAAGAGGAATGGCCATTTCCCCTCAGGCCATGCAGAGGTGGAATCAGGACTCCTCAGATCCTTTGTCCCTGCAGCCCTTCAATAAAGCATCCTCAATTACCACAACTGTGCTCGTGTGTGTGTGTACGTGCATGTGTCTGGGTGTCATTGGAGGGAGGGTGGGGAGGCTGATTCACAGCGTAGATTCTGCAATTCAGCAGAGCAGATTGGTCTCATCCTGCTAGTAATGCAACATGTGTACAGACTGACCCAGGGGTGGGTGGGCCAAGGCCCCAGTGCCCTCAGCCAACAACACTCAGAGTATGTGGAGGGTCAGTGGTGTGAGTAGAAAGCTCTGTGGGAAATGAAATGGGTGATTGGGGGTGTGGGCCAGACAGTAAAGAGATGGGTCAAGACAGCAAGAAGTTGTACAGCCACAAGGTGGAGGAGGAGGAGAGTTGGATTTATACCCCACCCTTTACTCGGAGTCTTAAGAGCGGGTTTAAAATCTCCTTCCCTTCCTCTCCCCACAATAGACACCCTGTGAGATAGGTGGGGCTGTGAGAGCTCTGAGAGAACTGCTCTTGAGAGAACCCAAGGTCACCCAGGGGCTGCATGTAGAGGAGTGGGGAATCAAACCCAGTTCTCCAGATTAGTCTGCCACTCTTAAACACTACACCAAACTGATTAAGTGTATGGAGGAACACAGTGAATGGAACTAATGGGCAACCAGTACATGGTGGAGATGGGTCTGCCTGTTCCACTCATTTGGGGCTGAATCAGGTGCCATAAAATACTTGAAACGGGCAGCCACAAGCTTCTGCCTTGGATAGCTGGCTTTCATCACTGGAGGCAATATTGGTCAATTTTGGGAAGTCTGGCACTATAGAGACCTGGAAAGGCCTGGCAGATCCCAGCAACCTTGGGCCAATTTGGGTATGCTAATGAGGTAGCAGAGTGAGAGAAAGCTGTGGAGATCAGCCCTTGCAGGGGGTCCTTTGCAAAAAAAATTAGTGCTGCGCAGTCATTGCATGCGCCATGCTTCTGGCTGGTGTCCATGGTGAACATGGTGACCATAACGGAAAATGCAGCTGCTGAGGGTGCAGTGCCAGGTCCCAGCTGCCTATTTCTCATCCTGGGGCCCAGTACCATCAGAGGTAGAAGCACCCACCCTTTGTGAGGTAGGTACATGAGACTGCACTGTGGAGGGATCAGCCAGGGTTCTTCCATGTTATGGAGTGGCTAGACGAGCTGAAAAAAATCTGTTTCTGCATATGTCCTTGGATACCAGGAACAAATCCACATCCAGAAATAGCAGAATATTTGCTGTCCATGAGTGGTAAGAATTCCTAGCTCTGATAACACTGGCGTCCACCCCCTTTTCAGGCGAAATAAATTATAAAAAAATAGACCTAAAAACCCTTCCCTCTGCCAGTGGCTTTTTTTATCAGTCTTCTCCTTTGGTCTCTGTGCTGGCTGGCCCAGGATGGCATATGGATGCGCAGGGGCTTGTGGGTGCAGCAGCCAGTGAAGCAGCTCATGTCCTCTATGCACCCAAGCCCTTACCCATGTGCCTGCAGCCAGGTGGAGTGGGTGGGAAACTGACTTTACATTGCTGGGAGTAGCTATCTGCAATGTGGCTGCTGTGCTGAAGAAGATGTTATGCTATCACTGTGGGTACAGTATGGTACCTGACATTGGAGAGGTTTGGAGTGTTAGGCTGGCAGAGATTCCCTCCAAATGGCAGTATGCCAGTGGGGCACCACTCATTCTGCACCTGCTGGGCATCTCTCCCCGAGGGCACCAGAGGGTTCAAAGCCTCAAAAGGCAGCCTCAGTGGCAGGCTGTCTCCTGCACCAGATGTATTCCAATATCTGCTCTCATGCAATGAGTCCCCTCACATCCTGCCTTGCCACTGCCTCCTCGGACTGCTCACTGTTCCGTCCCCTGACCCAAGGACCCTCTGACAGGCCCCCGTTGAGAGGGGAGCAGCAGCTGTTGGTGCATGGCCATGTTGTGGAACATTGCACAGAGAACAAACAGCTTGTCCACTGCCAGGGGCTGCATGGCCCGGCACAAACCTGTATGGTGGAGGCAATGGAACAACATCTTCAGTTGCTGGAATGTCCGCTCAGTCACCACATGTGTTTGGCGGGGAGCTTGGTTGTAGGCTGTGCAATCTGGTGGCTCTTCCTCAAGGTACAGTTGTCAACAAATATAGGAGGAGGGTCATTTAGTCAGGATGGAATGAGACCCATCAGGAATGATGTCTCCTGCCTGCCAGGCCCAGCCCGCCTCCTGACCCAGAAGCCATCCTTTGCCCTCTGGGCAGGCAGCCAACAGGCAGTCGAGGCCAGATGCTGCAATAATCTGCATATCATGGACTCTGCCTGGAAATTTGGCCATGTACCATTCTAAGATGCCCTGCAACATGGCCCCTTCCTCAGCTATTTTTAACAGCCTGAGATTATATACAGGAAATTAGACCAGGGAAAAAGTTAAAGACCTGATTATAATAATGAGAGGGAGCACAAGGTCTTTTTTTTTGGGGGGGGGGGGATTTGGTGGAACTAAAAAAATTTCCAATTCCACTGGTCCACAATAGTCAAATTACAAAGCCATCACTCCAAAATAAAGCCTTCCATAAAACTGCCTGAAATTAACCAGAATGTCACAGAAGCATGCTGAACAAAACTGTGCAATTGCCAAAATGTTACATAAGGAATCAGTGACTGAAGCTTCCTGAAATTAATTACAAGGTTGCAGCATTCCTATTAGAATGAAAAAGACAAATATTTTCACAGCTTTCCCCAAATCTTATAAATTTGCAAAAATACACGGGGAACCCCGTTCTGTATGAGCCTATGGCTGAGAATAATGAATGTTGTATGGAAGGGAAAAATAAACAAGTTGGCTTCCTTGTTTGGTTATCTCTTTATTGACCCATCTTGGATTTGTCAGGGGCTACCCATTTTTGCCTCTGCAATGGGAATGGGCATTTTAAATACACACAGTGGAACCACAGTTAAATTCTATCCCCATCTGTCATGATCTGTGTAGGACTGGAAGACAAGGCCTAGAGGCCTAGGCCCCAGGAGACCTGTGTGGGAGTGGAAAGCAGACACAGCCTACAATCCCCACAATGTTTAGCGACGGTTGTAACCAATCGGTGTCCAGGATTTGTATGAGGAGATTGTGACTTAAGCTTTGTGGGCCTTGAATAGTAACCAGTTAAGAGAAATAGGTAGTCGCATTAGATTTGTTTCTTTGACCTTTAAACATTGTTATATATTTTAAGCACCTTGTCTTGTTTTCCTTGCCCCATTACTGTATTAATAAACGATTTGTTTAATGTTCTCTGCCTGGTCATCACACCTATATTTCTCGGCTTAAAAGGGGCTTATTGGTTGGGCTTGGGAGGGTACTCTGGGCCTTCCCAAGGGACTATAAATACAGAGTGGTGGCAGAGGAAGGTGGCAACCCACTAGGGGTCATGACACCATCTGATCATAGAAAAGCATGGGAACAGCGGTGCTAAAGATCCTAGCATCAAAAGGACCAATGCCTCTCACTTAACAGCATATTACACTGCTGCTAATTTTACCACTGGCACACAGGTCAGAAATAGTCATTATTGCTGTTATTGAATTACTTTCACTGACTGAGTCTTTTTTTTTACACTGAACGCACATCCTGTAGCTAACAAATACCTAACCTCTTTTTAAAATACCTTAAATTTAGTAGTTCTTTCAATAGCTCTAGGTAAGCGAACAGAGAGTGCCATTTCCTTATGCACTAAATCCAAAATTGTGTCATCTCTCCTACTTCACATCAAAACGTTCCTGTAAGATTACTTCCAGCAATGGTATAAACCAATTGAGCTTCCAGCTACAGACATTGTTTGTAGACTCAAAATGGTGTGGTACTATGCATTGTACCAACAGTATTTTCCCCCTGTCATTCTTTATTGAACTCTTTGGGGCAGTGAACTTACTCCAGTCGAAGTCCTACAAAATTCACTGATACTTACACCAAAGAAGTGTATATTAGATTGCAGCCTTAGAAAGCAAAGAAGAAAAATAATTTTCCAACAGGATTTCGCAAGACATTTGAAATCTGCCCCCCTCAAATTTTTGTATGAATAAAGGAATTCAAAATCATCTGCTATGTTTTAAAACATGCCTATAAATTATGGATGGTGGAGTTAAGCAATACTTACACACTTTCAAGGTTAAAGTATGTTTAATATGACTAATCTATTAGTTCTTAAAATTTTGTAACCCATTCCTTGTGGGAAGACAGAACAAATGGTTTTAAAATTGTGTAACAAAGTGGGGTAAAAAGCAATACATAAATATATTTTAAATTGAAATCTTTTTTCTGCTAAACACCTATCAAACACCCAAAGGAGTTATTTCCTTGATCAAACTTGGATAAGTCTCTAAGGACACAGTGTTCCAGAACTGTGCAGATGCCATGAAGAATATGTATAAACATTACCTTGTCTTGAATTTTTGTCCACAAATGTTACAGTAAAGAGGTCTATTTGTTAATTGTGGAAGTAATAACATGGTTCAAGGAAGCAAGCATACTGCTACAAATGTTGGCTCCAAATTCTTTAGTGCTTCCCAAAGTACACAATCAGTACTTTAAATTAGATTGGAAAGCTACACAAAACAAATGAAGATGTCCTCTGTAATAAAGAACTCCAGATGACCATGTCAGGTCATACAGCCAGTCACTACATTCTACATTGGCTGCAGCCTTTACAAGGAACTCATTACCAAGTGCATTAACTATGATTAGGACTGAAAGGACCAAACAGATACTGAAAACTGTTGGCAAAGAAATGTAACTGAAATGGTTACAATAATTTACATGCAGTAATTTTGTCATAAGACCTATCACGTCTTCTGTTTCATGGGATAGACCAGGTAGAGAAAGAAGTACTTTTCTCCCTTTCTCACAATACAAGAACTCGTGGGCACTCAATGAAATTGCTGAGCAGTCATATTAGAACAGATAAAAGGAAGTACTTCTTCACCCAAAGAATGATTAACACATGGAATTCACTGCCACAGGAGGTGGTGGTGGCTACAAGCATGGACAGCTTCAAGAGGGAATTAGATAAGCATATGGAGCAGAGGTCCATCAGTGGCTATTAGCCACAAGGTATAGATAGGAACTCTCAGGCTGGGGCAGGTGATGCACTGTATTCTTGCTGCTGGGGGGGGGAGCAACACTGGAGGGCTTCTAGTGTCCCGGTCCCACTGCTGGACCTCCTGATGGCACCTGGTATTTTTGTGTTGGACTAGATGGGCCATTGGCCTGATCCAACATTGGCTTCTCTTAGTTTGGTGTAGTGGTTAAGTACGCGGACTCTAATCTGGGAGAACTGGGTTTGATTCCCCACTCCTCCACTTGCACCTGCTGATGTGACCTTGGGTCAGTCACAAGCTCTGGCACAGCTGTCCTTGAAAAAGAGCAGTTCGTGTCAGAGTTCTCTCAGCCCCACCCACCTCACAGGGTGTCTGTTATGGGGAGGGGAAGGGAAAGGAGTTTGTAAGCCGCTCTGAGACCATGTGAAGGACGGGGTATAAATCCAATCTCTTCTCTTCTCTTCTTCTTCTCTATTAGAGATTTGGGAATCTTGCATGTATCTGCATCTATTATGGCATGTTTAATAATAATTGCTTTCTACAGGATTTAAAGGGAGATACTTAAATGCCTACAGAATGGTCCTCAGTGTATTTACAAAGAAGTAATTCTCATTCATTGCACATTGCATAGTAAGTGTGCTTAGGACTGCAGCCCCAGCCCCTTGTGTTCAAGCTTTATACCTAGTATTACATTACAAAGGTCTTCAATTACCTGAAGTTCAGTTAAATCAAGGAGTAATAGCCAATAACTAATTTGGAAGGAATTCTGGGGAACAAATGTCTTTTAGTTGCTCTTAAACTACTGGCAGATTTTTAAGCAGAGGAAGAACCTCTTGAAATCGATTCTACTATCCACGTGGATGAGCCTTAGCACTTCATGCCTACTTTATGCAGTTCTATTAAGATGAACATACTTTGGAGGATGTTATCACTGGAACACAAGTAGTACAACCTTTATTTCAGAGACCAATGCCAACTAAACATCCCAAGAAAATGGAAGCATGGAGGTAAATAGTGATTGTGAAACAGAAGTTAATTACAAGTTTATTTGCTTCATTCAGAACAAAAATCCCTGATGCTCCTCTGGAGAACCATGCAGCAACACATGTATGGGATAAGTCTTATATCCTCATATACAAGCAACAACTTATCCTGCCATTTAACATACAGAGCTGGCATCTCCCAAAATCAGTATAACCATACCCACAGTGGGAACAAAGGTGCAGTGTGGGTCACAGTACTGGTTCAGTGAAGAGTCTGTTTTTAAACTCTCACCCCCAATCGCAAAGTAGGGAAACTCCTAGCAATACCCCATCAGATAACTAATATTTAAATGTGTGCTCCTTTGGAAACCTCCTTGGTGGGGTGGTGAAGAGGAAATCAGAAGAAAAATAGAACAGAATCATGAATAAAACAACTTTAAAATCAATGCTACATAAGCTTCTCTCCAATATCCTTCAAAGCAAAGACATGAAGAACATATCATGAGCAACTCTCCAAACACTGCTTGCAATATCACTATTGGCAAGGGATACTTCTGGAGTTGTTGAGTCTATATAAATTGCCTATATAAATTACAGGGCTCTATCTACTGGCATCTCTCTCTCTCTCTCTCTCTGAACAGTGAACATGCAAATTCTACAAATGAGACAGCTACAGTGATTCTTTCCCTTCACAGCATGGGTAACCTCCCAAACACTCTTCTTGACCAAGCAGTTCTGAATATGCAGATTAATATCCTCACTGTGCATGTGTGTTCATACATAATGAACTATTAGAAGGAAGGTGACTACTAAAAGGAAGTCATTTTTTTTCATTTTTACAAGGCTCATTCATATCAGCATGTTTATCACATGATGACTGTACTGACTATTAGCATGTGTAAATGAGTCATCATAGATCTAACACAACAGAGGTTTAAAATAAAATGCAGTATTTTCAGTATAATCAGTTCATTCATGGAGCTGCCAGTCATATTGTTTAATCAACATCAAATGACATACATGATTATGTTAATCAGAGATAGATAAAAAGAAAGGGGGGGAGGTAGGGACCTGCAAAAACATCCAAAGGAGATCCCATCCACCCCTGTAGATCCCTGTTTCTTCATCCTATTTAGTTTTGTTCCCCATAACTCCATTTTCTGTCCAACATGCAGCACCACCTTGTTCCCTCCTGCTGCCCTTTTCATTGCTGTTGCCTCTCTCATAAAAGCTTGCTTGTAGCCTCATTCCTGAGCTGCCTCTTCATCGCTGTTTCTGCCATGGCTACTCCTCACTTGCTCACCCATTGCCTCTCTTTCCTTTGCTTGCTTGTTCTCTCTCCTCCTCATGCTGCTTTTGCCACCACCTCCCTTTCCATTGCTGACTGCTTCAGTCGCCTGACTTCCCACCAAAGCCATTACCTCCTACCATTGTCATTTTTATCACTGCTGCTCCACCCCATCTTGTTCCTCTTGTCCCAGCTGTGAGATTTATGACCCTTCATGGCTGAGACTAGTGATATTTATTTAATTACTGGATGAGTAGAGAGGTTTATTTTACTTGCAAGCAACACTATAAACTGGTACTCTGTATCTGGACAGTACATTTCAAATTTTAAACATAGTTCAGTATTAAAACTTTTTCAAGTATAATACTATAAGCAAGATATTAACTTCATATAATTAAACCTGTACTCTGATAAGAGAGGAACAGCAACACATTATTTATGACAGAAACATTTAAACATTTAGTCTACTTACTGCTATCTCTCTACATGCCGACATGGATATCCCTGTACCTTCAATCTGCTTCAGTGCATACTCCTTCTCATCTTTTCTGCAATAAGAAAATGGTCCATTTAGTAGGCAGTAGTTACATTTGAAATTAATATACAAACACAGATAAATTCATAGTTCCTCTCTCGGAACCTGAATTATTATAATGCAGCTGTAGGCAATACTTGAGAACCTAATGAGTCATCATTCTTCCATTTTCTACAAGAGATATTCATATTTGACATGAGGCTTTTCTATTGACAGAAAATATAAAACATCTGGCATTTCACAAACACAGGAAAACCTGATTTTGAAAGGACAGTTTAACACGCTAAATTTTGCTGTAATGTAAACTCTAAAAAAAAAGGTTAAATGAAGGAAAATGGGTGGGACAATCAAAACCAGTACATTCCAAGACTGAAGAAGCCCAAGTTCTTGGTCTGTGGATTTTATGAAGCACTAGCATGCCCCCTATTGCCAAATGGTGATCAAATGGCAAGATGGAAGACTCATTCATTTACCTGCCACCATGAGCGATGAAGGGGACTGATATACTAGTTCACAAAATCCCCAAGCAACCAGTACAGCTATGATTTATAAAACCTCTTCTATTGCAAGATTATCTAGGGTTAATATTTAGCCACCTTGAGCGTTCTTTCATACAAAAGGGCAGGATACAAATAAAGTATTAATAAATTAAAAATAATAAATATTGGGACAATTCAGTTGCTCGCTCTAAACACTTTTTAAATTGTACCTGTCACATTCAACTAAATAACAAAATGAAAGAAATCTTCTGTTTCCACAGCTGAGGTAGCAGACAGAAAGATTAGAGCTGTTATCCAATAATTAGTTCAAAGGGGAAAATAACCAAATAATGTTAGAATTGGGCAGATCAACATACATGCTCCTGTCTAAAAGATAATTCCAGTATGATTGCCCATTTCTTTACTAGCAGTGCTCTTCTAGCATAGCATACAGGAATTGCACAGTAACATTTTCCCAAAAGCTGGCATCCCAGTTCTTAGCAAAGCAACCGTGCAATCCTAAGCAGAGTTAAGGCCTTCTAAGCACATTGACCTAATGGGCATAGAAGGGTGCACCTCTGCTTAGGATGGCACTGCAACACTATGTAAGTTAATGTGACAGCCAAGAAGGTACCACTTGCCCAGCAGTTAGCATCTGCACACAGCCAGGAGAAGAGCAGAAAGGCCTTTAGTTCATCTTCAGAGGAAATCTGGTACCTTGGACTGAGAAGATGAACTTCCACATGAAGAACTGTGTGTTATGTGCTGTCAAGTTGCTTCTGGCTTATGGTGACCCTATGAATTAATGACCTCCAAAGTGTGCTATCATTAACAGCTTTGCTCAGGTCATGCAATCTGAAGGCTGTGGCTTCCTTTACTGAGTCAATCCAGCTCATGTTGCATCTTCCTCTTTCTCTACTATCTTCCCCCCAACAGTTATGGTGATGGAAAGGGCCCCCTGGCATCTCTGTGGCTGGGGAAAAGGTGCTCTTCCTGGATAGAGAGCATCCTTTCCCAACTAAGAGGGAAACACACTAGCCCTTTGATGTAGTAACACCTCTTGATTGGAAAGTCCAGGTCTGGTTGACTTGAGTCCCATGATCTGGCACCGAGATTGTCTGAAGGCCTTAGAGCACAGATGGGGTGGGGTCTGAAAAGGGAATGTGGCAGAGATCACAACATGATCAGCAGCAGTTGGGGTGAAGTTGAGGAATTCCATGTAGATTGATTCTGACAATTTGCATACAACAGAATGTTAACAACCTCCAAATCTGGATTTCTAAGAACTGGACAGATATCCCAGGCTAGTTATATTAGCCAACAGTTAGAAGAGAAGTCTACTATTAAAAGGGACCTGAAAGACAGTTAAGCCTAGAAAACATAACCAAAGAAGACAAGGTAAGTATCTCAGTGCAAAAATCTGCTCAGCCAACTAGCATGTACATTTCGCAGACCTAGCCACACTATCCTTTTGGGAAACTGGGCTCACCACATTATCTATATCTACCAGGAGCTGGAGCATTCCTGTTATAAGAGACCAATTTCCACAAATCCTAATGGGTTTGAAGGAGGGCTGTGCAGTCTATGTCTAACTGAAGTACAAGACATCTACCTGGAGATTTATCAAGTGCAACTGCTATGGTAACTGGAGTTGCTCAATCATGCACGAAAAAGCACTCAGTAAAGCAAGACCTGCATATCTCCATCAAAGCAAATGCTTACTTCACATTTATTAGTTTTCTAGGAGCCAAACTATGTGTTTATAAAGCCAACAAACTGGAGGCAAAGTAATTTTTAATTAAGAACTGCACCACCCAAAACCATGCACATATACATTAATAAAAACAAATTATATGGCTAAAAATATTCAAAACACAATTTACAGATGATATTAAGATACAATATCAAAATCTAATGCAATCATTTGCATTCCACAATAGTTTAATAGAAATTGTTCTAACCCAATCACACTCAAACCATTTTGGGAAATACTTTATATAAAAAATGTGAACCAACCGTCTCTGAAATCCCCTTGCTTATGCGGTCAGACAAATAGTTCACCTTGTTCAGTACTGCGTACTGACAGGCAGAGGATACCTGGAATCCTCAACAGAGAAAGGCCTGTTACCCAATACCCGTTACCCAATATTTTAAATTAAAAATGCCATGGATCAAAACTGGAATCTTCTGCATGGAAGTTATGTGCTCTGCCACTGAGTAAAACCCCTGCTCCATTTGTTTCCGCCTCTTCTACTCTCTTTAAGCTATTCCTAGGCTCATGTAAACCCATTTTGTCCTGACACAAAACAAAGCTAGCAGGTTGGCCAAACACAAAAATAAATGTGCTATCCCTTTAGCATCACTTCATTATTCAGAAAGCTCAGCATTTGTAAACCAGCATTCTGTACAGTTGATAAAATCTCAAGATTTCAAAATCACCTCCAAAGAGAAGCATTGTTCTTTCAGCTATCTAGATACATGATGCCTGCACCTTAACAGTCAGGATTCTGGAGTACCCATATGCTGCTTTCTACAGGGAATGAGATTAATTTGATAATCAGTGTGAACTCCCTAGAAGTTATGTCAAGAGAATCTGCTTTCAGGCTCTAGATTTTTCATTCAAGACAACCTATTTGGTGGGTCTGTAGCATAGCGGAAGAGCCTCTGCTTTGCACACAGAAACTCCTAAATTCAATCCCCAGTATCTCTAGTTCAAAGGACCAGGCAGTAGCAATGTGAAAGACCTCTATTTGAAAACCTGGAGAACAACTGCTAGTCTGAGTAGACAACAGTGACCAGTATAAGGCAGCTTCACATGTGTGTTCATATTTCTACAATAACTGTACTAAATTCAGAGATGTGGGGGAGAGATTGGAAGACTTGTCTTTTTGATTTGATATAATCCTTTGCAGAAATTTCTTAAACAAGACAGAAAATATTTAGAAATTTTACTCTGCTAATCATGCAGACTCAGTGGAGCGTAAAGAATATACTTGTACTACAAATAAAATATTTTTGTTGTATTCTGTTGCCAGCATCATTTTCTGCAGTTCAAAGTCTTCAGAGACTTGCAGAAAACTACTCACTGGCCCTCAACTTCTGGTGGTTGGGATGTTGGGTACACACAAGTTACTGGAGATATGGCACATGGCCAGAGAAAAGCTAGTCTTTTACCTTCTTCCAGCCATCAGTACAGGGACTAGCATTAGAAATCGAGTTAAAATCTGTCTAAAAAAGAAACTGTCATATTATTCCAAAAGTGTAAGCTTTCATGTTAGTTTTCTCCAATTACTAACTTTTTAGTTGTCACTTTTAGAACTTATTTTTATGCAAGATCACATTAGAGAACTTTGGGAGGGAAGTTAGTTTGTTGATCAAATTTCCAGAGCACCAAATTAATAAAAACAAAGATCAGGAAGTTCTGTATGATGACCTAGATGACCCTGTGAACCAGAGTAACAGAAGCACATGAAAAGAAAACTGCAAATCATATTATATTTATGGTTTCTTTCCAATAAGTCCACAGGAGATTAAATTGTAGAGAATTTACATAAAACAAACATGAACTTACTATTGATGGTTGCACATTAGAAAAGTACCTTTATACTAAGTAGCTAGTGGACTTGAAAAGATTAAAAAATAACTTTTTAGTCTGATTTTGTCCCTTTTGGCTGACAGTTATAAGCCAG
This sequence comes from Gekko japonicus, assembly GCF_001447785.1. NCBI lineage: Eukaryota > Metazoa > Chordata > Lepidosauria > Squamata > Gekkonidae > Gekko > Gekko japonicus. The sequence goes on along the minus strand of NW_015170917.1, from coordinate 426,134 downwards.
GTTGGGCTGGCTGAGTGGGTGTGGGATGTTATAAATCCAACCTTGAGGGAGGGGATGGTGCTGGTCACCTGAAGGTAATAGTTGTGAAACCTCTCCTGAAGAATGAGTCCCTGGACCTGACTGACCTCAGCAACTACCATCCACTGGTTAATATTCCATTCTTGGGCAATGTAATCAAATACATAGTGGCTGTGCAACGTCAGGTGGGCTTAGAAGAAGCAATTATCTATACTCATTTCAGTCCAGATTCAGGCCTGGATTTGTAGCAGAAACAGCACCAGAAGCTGTGACTGATGATCTTCATTGGAGTGTGTGTCTCCAGGAGTAGCTGGTTGACTTGGAATTCAGGAGCTCTGTTCTTTGGGGGTTCTGCACCTACCTACCTGATCACTTTGAAAAGCTGTGGCTGGGAGACTGCTACTGAGCCCTGCAGCACTAACCCCACAGAATCCTGGATCACTCTTTGTCCCCACACTGTTATACATCTACATTAAACCAATGAGGGTTTGGTGTAAGGTGTGTACCAATATACAGATGACACTCAGCTTTGTATCTCCCTAAAAGTGAGTTTATTTATTTATTTATTTATTTATTTAACTTTTAGTTTATATACCGCTCTAACCCTGAAGGGTCTCTGAGCGGTTTACAGACAATTTTAGTTACCTATCTAGGGCCACATTATGTAGGGGGGTGACTGCCTACCGGCACCCAGGCAGCAGAGCTTCCAGGCGGGCTTCAGATGTTATTCTTCTCGGCGTTCTATCTTCCTGGCGCCTTGGAACGGGTCTTAAGTCAGCGACTCTTCTCCGGCGGACTCATCCTGGTGCGTGGCCCCGTGCCAGCCGCAGCTCCGGCTCATGTCCCACTGGCTCCGCCATGCTGCGCCGCCACGTCACCACGCCTCCACGATTTCGTCTTTGCCCGGATTTTGCCGCTTGACGTCATGCTCACCAGGTCCCCAGGGTCACTCGTCAATCGCTTCGCCGCCGCCGCCGATGCTCCTGCTGCACACTGCCCACAAGAAGAAGGGTGCCCCCTGCCACCTAGGGGCAGGTACCCAATTGGCAATCTGGGGGAATCTGGGGAAGTCTTGACTGAATGTTTGGAGAAGGTAATGGGATAGATGAGGACCAACAAATTGATGCTCAGTCCAAACAACTGAGGTGCTGCTGATCAGTGATAAAGCTACTCAGGAAATGAGAAGTCAGCCTGTCCTGGAGAGGTTACACTCCACTGAAAGAACTGGTTTATTGTCTCATGGTAATGCTGGGTCCTGGCCAATGGCTGGTCTTGTCTATGGCATACAGCACCTTTAAACAAATTTGGGGCATTCCTTGAAACACATGATTTGGCTATAGTGATCCATGCTCTGATTACATGCATGTTAGATTACTGCAATGTGCTTTACACGAAGCTTCCTTTGTTCAGAAGCTTCACTTACTCCAAAACGTAGTGGGAAGAAAATAAGAGTGCACTGGAAGTTAGGAGAGGTTAGGAGCAGCCAGGTTTCTACCTGGTGTCAGACAGAAGGATTATAATCTCTCTGCCTCAAGTTCTGCACTGGCTGCCTATCTGTTACTGATTCAAATTCAAAGGGCTAGTTCTAACCTTTAAGGCCCTAAACAGCTTGGAACCAGAATATCTGAAAGACTGCCTCATACTGTACTGCCTCATTTCAAGCACTACTACGGGAACCCTGGGGCCCACACAAGTGAGTCAAGAATTGATTATTGATAGGGACTTCTTAGTGTCACAGTCTCACCTGTGGAATGCCTTCCCCACTGAAGCTTACCTGGCTCCTGAGTTAATAATTTCAGGCATCATTCCTCCCCCAGTCGTTATGCTTCTTTCTTTTATGGTAATTTTATATTGCTGGTTTTAGTCATTGCTGTTGTAAAATACTAATGAACTTTATTGTTGCTATTTTAATTTGTTTACTTTCTTGAGGAGTTTTTTATTTACAATTATGTTTACTGTTTTAATATATGTTAGCCATTTCAGGAAGGCTCTAGACTTATGGGATATAAATCTTTTAAATAAATATGGTTGGTGTGAAAAAAATCATTTTTTCTTTGGAGGTTTGAACTAAGTAAAACTTTCACCAGTTTTTAAAAGATTTTCTCTCTGGGCAGAGAATGAGCAGGAGGGGGGGGAAGTCAGTTCAATGGCTTTCCAGCCCTACCTCAGCCACCCTTTTTACCAATGCTAATAGTTCTAGCTAAAGACAATGGGATGGTCACGCTCCCCTCCCCCTCCAAGCAGGAAACAGAGATTTGGAGAACTTCAGGAAGAACTTCAGGAAGAAACTTCTGGAGGTTTCAGGAAAACTTTCTTTGACTTGGCCTGACCTGGTGAATGGGAGGGGAAAGAGAGAAGATAAAACTCCTGGGAGGAAGAAGGAAGGTCTTTTTTGTGCTGATTCTATCAAGGCAGACAGAACTGAGGTCTGGAGGAGGTGGCCATTGCCATGTGCTGGCCTGCACACCTGAAAGATGCTTGGAACTCCTGTAAAAGATCTGTAACTTTCTAAGCTAAGAAGCCTGCCTTATATTTAACATCTAATAGGGCGTGTAAGGGAGGAACAGAGGAATTGTTTTACGCATTTCTTTTGAAACCCTTGCTCAGTCTTGTGCTGTGCTAAGAATATACTTGTGAACATTTTCCTTTCAATAAATACTTTGTAACTTTTGATCCTGGTAGTGGTTATCTGTGTCACATAGAACTCCACAGTCTTGGACACACTATTTTAAAAGGACTGCCAGGAGGAAGGGGAGGGCAGTCAGTTGGCAAGTGGCTACTCCCCTAATGGAACACAAAGCAGCAAGCTGTCCCTGCTGTCACCAGGCGCTGGGTAGCAGGAGACTCAGAGGCAAGGCCTCAGAACGGGGAAAGGGAAGCTGGGAGTCCTGACCCACCCAGTGGGCAATTCCTGTAAAGGTCAGCAGCGGCAGTTGAACAGAGAGAGAGAAAAGCCTCTCCAGGTGTTGGGAAGGCTTTGGAGTGTAGCGTGGAATAAGGCCTGCAGACCAGAGCGGGACTGTTCCTCCAATTGGTATATGAATCAAATAACCAATCATTCACTGTGAATTGATTTCCTACACCTTACCACAGTCAGATATGTCATGAAGGCAAGAATGCCACTGTGTAGGTGGTAATTCACCTCTTATTTCATTAAGGCAGCCACACACAAAAGTGAAGGATGCTTGCAATAGGCTGCCATCCTGAGAATACTTTCCTGGGGTATAAACACTGTTGAATGAAATTAGACTAACTTCAGAGTACACCTGCATAGCATTGCTCCCTTAGTCATGCAAAAAGTTGGGGCAAACTAGACTATATTACAGAATAATTGTGCTAGAGTAATAATTGTTTGGTTTTGGTGCCACAAAGGTCCTGTTTATTGTTGTTTAATAACTGGTGTTACTTAAGACTGAGCAAAAAAGGCAGACTAAGACTAATAACAATCAAATAATATTTTACTATACTTTTGGCCTAATTTAACTAAAAAAAACTGTACAGACAGACACTGGTGATCCAAAATAAAAAGTCAAAAGAGAATAAAAGTTTCAATGAACTGTTCACATTTGTAGAACTCTTATCTGACCCAGTTAAAAGTTCAGAATTCATTTTTGAAACTGTAATAGCTGAATGATTCTTTGTATTCAGTATGTACCACATTTTTATGGAGTTTTTTTAGCTATTCTAAATTAAGTTAGTGCTTCAAAAATACTTGTCTATTATTTGACAGTATCTGATAATCAATGCAGGACTTAATTTCTTTGTAATGTTGATAAGTTTAATTAGTCAAGTGATGGTTTGTGAACTATAAACATTGTCAAATTCTTTTAAGAATGAAGACCTTGTAAAACTTAAAATGTAATATTTTGTTGTTTCAAACTTTTTATTTTGGATATAACAACCTATTCAACATTACATTTCAATTATCATATATCCATATCTCTTATCTCCTCCCCCCCCCTTTGTGGCTTCCCGCAATGCTCCTCCCTCCTTTCCCTCCTGTATTTCTCTTGTCCTTTCCCATTTTCATTCTTAAATTTCAAGGTAACAATATATTACTCTATTCATTCAATACCTTTATATATTTCTGCCCTTAATAATTATCAAAACAGAGTAGATTATGTTTTACATCCCAATTTTTTTCTAAATATTCTTTAAAGTCTTTCCACTCTTCAAGAAATTCTTGATCTTCTTTGTTATTAAGTTTCTTTCTTAATTTGTCCATTTCAGCCATGAATAACACTTTCTGTATCCATTCCTATTTTTCTGGTATTCTGTCTTGTTTCCAAGATTGTGCATAAGTCATTCTAGCAGTAGTAATCAAATACCACAACAATGTCTTTTTTGTTACATTTACTTCTTCCATCTTAAGCCCCAGAAGTAGAATCTCCGGTTCTTTTTTAAAAGTACATTTCAAGATTTTCTGCATCTCATTATGAATTTCTGTCCAAAAAACCATAGCTTTGTCACATGTCCACCACATATGGTAAAAAGAGCCTTCTTTTCTCTTACATTTCCAACACTTATTAGATATACTCTCATTCATAATTGCTATTTTTTTGGGTGTCATATACCACCTATACATCATTTTGTAACAATTTTCTTTCACATTAGTACAAGTCGATATCTTAATTGAATTTTTCCACAAATATTCCCAGGATGACATTGTCACCTCTTTATTCATATTTACGGCCCATTTAATCATTTGCTCTTTTACTAATTCGTCTTCTGTAAACCATTTTAACAAAACCTTATAAATATTTGATATCATTTTTCCCTTTTACCTCCCATATGCATTCTATTTCATTTTCCTCCTTAAATCCAAACTGTTTTTTATCTGTCTTAAATAAGTCAGAAATCTGTATATAATTTAACCAATCATATTCAAAGTCTAGCTCCTCTCTCTTTTTCATCACAAATTTTTTGCCATTTATTTTCAAAACATCTCTATATGGTAACCAATCTTCGCCTTTATGTCTCGAATATGGTGTAATCACCTCTGCTGGTACAATCCAAAGTGGTATTGCTTCATAGAAAAATCTTTTATACCTCATCCATGTCTCAAACAATGATCTTATTATAAAATGATGCTTGAAAAATTGTCCATTTTAACCTTTTCATACCATAAGTAAGCATGCAAACCAAACCTACAGTCATGACCTTCCAACGCCAACAATTTTTTATATGTTTATTTACAGTTTCCAGTATACATCATATAATCGGTTTACATTTATCATTCTTGCGAGTCATACATATTCTCTTTATCCAACCATACATAGAACTTTTTCCATCGCTTTTCAAATGTTTGAAAAACAATTTTTTATTATCTAAATTAATCCATTGTTCTATCCAAGTAAGACAGACCGCTTCATAATATAGTCTAAAATTCGGCAACTGGAATCCTCCTCTTTCTTTAGCATCACATAAAATTTTCATTTTAATTCTCGGTTTTCTTCCTGCCCACACAAACTTCGATATCTCCTTCTGCCACCTATTCAACACCTTTATCTTCTTCACTATCGGTATGGTTTGGAACAAAAACATCAAAAGAGGTAAAACATTCATTTTAACCACCGATATTCTTCCCAACAATTACAAATTCATGGTGTCCCATTTTTTCAAATCTTGTTGTATTTTTATCAAGAGCTTCTCATAATTATTTTTAAAAAGATCTATATTTTTCATTGTCAAATCAATTCCCAAGTATTTCGTCTTTTTAACTACTTCACACTGTAATTGTTCTTGCAATTCCATTTGCTTCTCTTTTGTCATGTTCTTGCATAACACCTTTGTCTTACTCTTGTTTACATAAAATCCTGCCAGGTCTCCAACTGTTATTCTCTCCATTAGAAGTGGTAGGTTGTTTGGATTTTCAATTATAAACATCACATCATCAGCAAATGCTCTATATTTGTACGAATAGCCTTTAATATTAAGTCCCTTTATCTCTTTATCTTCTCTTATTTTCCCCAGCAATACTTCCAGAATCCATATAAACAATAATGGGGTTAACGGACAACCCTGCCTTGTCCCTTTTTGCACTCTGAAATGTTCCGTCAATTCTTTATTCACATTCAGCGCTGCCTTTTGATCAAAGTATATCGCCTTAATTATATTCTTAAAAGATTGACCAGTATCCATTTTCTCAAAAAATGGAAACATAAAATCCCAATTTAAATTGTCAAAAGCTTTTTCAGCATCTACAAATAAAAACGCAACTTCTTTCTCCGGATGTTTGTCATAGTATTCTACTGCATCAATCACCATTCTTAGATTGTCTCTGATTTGTCTATTTGGTAAAAAAACCAGCTTGTTCTTCTGTTATAGCATCCTTTAAATACTTCTTTGCCCTTTCAGAAATTACTTTGGCAAACAATTTATAATCATTATTAAGAAGAGAGATCGGTCTATAATTTTTCACATTCGTTAGATCTTGGCCTTCTTTTGGTATTAACGATATATTGGCTTCTTTCCACAATTCCGGTATTATTTTGGTATCTCTTATCTCATTTGATAAAAGTTCAAAAATCGGGATTAGCTCCTCTTTTAATTTCTTATAGAACTTTGCGGTAAAACCATCCGGTCCCGGAGCTTTTCCCAACTTTGTTTCTTCTATCGCTTTAAGTATTTCTTCTTTTTGAATTACTCCATTCAGTATTTCTTTGCTTGTTTCTTGAATCTTTGGCAACTGTACTTCATCCAAGTACTTTTTAATTTTCTCCAGATCTATATTCTTTTTTTGAAATAATTTTGCATAGTATTTAAAAGATACTCTTTTAAGACCATTAGGATCTACAATTTCCTTGTTATCTTCTATTATTTTATTAATTAGCCTTCTCTCTCTTCTATTTTTCAGTAGCCATGCCAAAAACTTTCAAGGTTTGCTCCTTCGAAAGATTTTTGTTGCAATCTCTTTAAATTCCAATACATTTCTTGATTTAGCATCACATTTAGTTGTTCTCGCAAAATTTGTAATTCCTTAATTATTTTCTTTTTCCCAAGTTTTCTCTCTTTTTCTTTCTGTTGAATCTGTTGAATCTTCTCCAACACCTCTGTCTGTCTCCTAAATCTCTCTTTCTTCTCTTTTACATTTAATGATATGAGTAGCCCCCTCATTACAACTTTGTATGCATCCCATACCGTCTGGATTGGCGTTCCTTGATTTAAATTCATCTGGAAGAAAGTCAGTGTTTCTTTACGTATTGTCTCCATGATTTGTTTCTTATCTAATAAGTCCTCCATTGAAATTGTTTATTCTTCTCTTTTGACGTCCAAATTAATGGGTTATGGTCCGAGTTAATCTTTGGCAAAATTTCTACCTTCTGTGTTTTCAATACCATTTCTCCCAACATCCAGATCATGTCAATCCTGGAAAAAGAACTATGTCTGTTGGTATAAAAAGTGAAGTCCTTAACATTTTTATTCCATTTTCTCCATACATCTTCCAATTTTTCTTGTTCTATCAGATTAAAAAAAAGTTTTCAGCAACTTTCCAATCTTCTCATCGCCCTTTTTAGATTGTCGATCCAATTTATTATTTACTGTGCCATTAAAATCTCCCGCCAGTACTATCTGCTCGTAACACAATTATTCCAATTGTCCTGCCAAGTCTTTGAAGAAATTTTCTTTCGCACCATTAGGTGCATATATGTTAACTATTAACGTTTTCTTTTGATGCATCATAATTTCTACTCCAATATATCTTCTTCCCTCTGCGTCTTTAAAAATTTCTTTTGGTTGCAATTCTTTTTTAACATAGATCACAGTCCCTTTCTTCTTTTTAAAAGCCAAAGAATAAAATTCCTCTCCTAATTTTTTATCAATAAGAAATTTAAAGTCCTGTTTTTAATATTCGTTTCTTGTAAACAAATTATATTACATTTTTACTTTTCCAACCAATGTTTAACTAATTTTCTTTTATTAGGCGAATTAAGTCCATTTACATTCCAAGATAAAAATTTGTAATCCATTGTGTCTTGTCTTATATTTCTCCAAATTCTTCAATATTGTCCGCCTTGAACCTATACATTTCTTCCACTTGATAACATATCTTGACCCTTGATAGGTGAAGGACAGACCTTGTGGTATTTCTCATCTGAATCTGATGTGAAGTTGCTTTAATTTATCTGCCAACTTCCTGTATTTCCTTCTGTCTTGCAGAATCGCCCTTGGGAGTTCTCTCATTATCATTATTTTTTGCCGTCAATCTCAAGTGGTTGCACAAACTGTTTTTTAAAAATATCTTCTTTCATTTTCCTTGTCACCAACTGTACAATCACATCTCTTGGCAATTTCTTCTTTTCGGCATATCTTGAATTAACTCTGTATATTAAATCAAATCCAAATTCAATCTCTCCTTCGTCTCCTCACAAATAGTCTGTCAAGGCAGTTTTCACAACTTCCCATATGTCTTCATCAAGTTTTTCTTCAATACCTCTTAACCTCAGATGGTTTTGCATTCCTCTATATTCCATCATAGACTCTACTCTTCGATTTTCTTGGATTACTGATTCCAATTTCTTGTCTATATGCTGTACTTTTTGCTCCATTTCTGTCGTCGTTGTTGCCAGACCTTGAACTTCTTTTTTGACATCTACCATTTCTTTCTTGACCTCTGTTACTTCTGATGTGACTAAGTCTTTAATTGCTGCCATATTCTTCTCTTGCACTTCCTCTAGGTGCTCCAGATGTTTTTCCATTTGCTTCTCCATTTGTTGCTCCATCTGCTTTCCCAGTGCTTGAATCGCCTCCATCACTCTCTTCTCCATTGCTTCGATTGCAGCCTGCCATTCTTGTCTTTTCCTGACATCCTGGGACTTGATGTGGATGCAGCCCTTTGTCTTTGTCTTAAATCCGTTTTGAAGTTTCACTAATCACTAATTCTTATATTGACCAACTCTTCTTTATGCGCTTAATCGAATCGGCTTTCTTTCGCAATTCTTAACTTAAAATTTTCGCCTTAAAAAAGTATTTAAAGTTTTAATCCTCCACAAAATGGCGGGCGCAATTTCTCTATGGTATTCTGGCTAGAGTAGGCACTTTTTTACCTTGCTACTTCCTGTGCAACCGCTTAATCGAACTTCCGGTGCAACTCTTTGCTTTACCGATCTCCTTCCGGTCGTCAACAACCTTCCGTGTCCACTCTAGCCACCTTCTTGTCTTTTATGCTCACACTTCCAGCCGGAATATCTTTACTGTAACACCATCCACAGCCCTCTCGCGATCTTTTTCGACAGTTTCGAGTTCAAGCACCACCATTTATCTCTCATTAGCCACAGGAATGTTAAACAAAGTTATTTTTTTCGTTATTTTAACGTTTAAAGAAAGTCCTTTTCCCCCGAAAATGAGCCGAATGGTTTGTTTGTTTTTGGTAAACAAAATTTTATTATTTTTCAGTTGTAGGTATTCAACATTTGACCAATAATTCTTTAAAAAGAAAAATACATAAAAAAGTTGTTCCCCCTACCATCTTTACTCCTTCCCCCCTCCTGTGGCTTCCCGCAATGCTTTCACCCCTTTCCCCACACTTTTATACATTTCCATAGTTAACGATATCATATTTCTTATCCCTTTAAAAGATAACATCTTTTTACTTAATATAGTTCTAAACACAGTAAACTTTTTTTCACATCCCAGTTCTTTTCCAGATAGTTCTTAAAGTCCTTCCATTCTTCAAAAAAAAACTTCGTCTTCTTTGTTGTTCAATTTCTTCATAATTTTATCCATTTCTGCCATGAACAGAACTTTTTGTATCCAGTCCTCAATCTCTGGTACTTTCTCTAGTTTCCAGTATTGTGCATATAGCATTCTTGCTGTCGTTATTAAGTACCAGAATAAGGTTTTTTTTTTCCACATTGACTTCTTCCATTTTTAGTCCCAAAAGCAGAATTTCCGGCGCTTTTTTAAAAGAGCATTGTAATATTTTCTGCATTTCGCTGTGGATTTTTGTCCAAAAATCCACAGCTTTTTCACAAGTCCACCACATATGATAAAATGAGCCTTCATGTTTTTTACATTTCCAACATCTATTAGACATATTTTGGTTCATATTTGCTATTTTTTTCGGAGTCATATACCATCTATACATCATTTTATAACAGTTTTCTCTAACATTGGTACAGATCGATATCTTAATAGAATTTTTCCACAAATATTCCCATGAGTCGATTGTCACTTCTTTATTCATATTAAGTGCCCACTTTAGCATTTGTTCTTTAACCGTCTCATCTTCCGTATACCGTTTTAGTAAAATTTTGTACATATTTGAGATCTTTTTTTTCCCTCCCCTTTCCCAAATGCTCTCTATTTCATTTTTCTCCTCAGTAAATCCATAATTCTTTTTGTCTGTCTTAAACAAATCATAAATCTGCAAATATCTTTACCACAAATACGCATGCCAACCAAACCTACAATCATGACCCTCCAATCTTAAAAGCCTGTTATTTTTTAACTTTACCCAATCTTCCATCCATGTTAAACAGACTGCTTCATAATAAAGTCTTAGGTTTGGTAGCTGCAACCCTCCCCTTTCTTTAGCATCACAAAGTATCTTCATCTTAATTCTCGGTTTCTTGCCCCCCCCAAACGAACTTTGATAGCTCTTGCTGCCACTTGGCCAGCAAATCTGTCTTGTTTAATATTGGAATCGTTTGGAACAAGAACATCAACCGTGGTAAGACATTCATTTTGATGACTGAGATTCTTCCCATTAATGATAGATTCATGTTCTCCCATTTCTTGAAGTCTTGAGTTAACTTAAGCCACAGTTTCTCATAGTTATTTTTATATAAGTCTATATTTTTGGCTGTTAGCTCAATCCCTAAGTATTTTGTTTTCTTCACCACTTCACATTGTACCAGTTCTTGTAAATCTGAGCCGAATGGTTTTTAAAGGTTTTTATGCGCTCGTCCGCTTAATTCAAACTTCGTTACAGCTTGATCCCGGTAAGCGAAAAGACTTTGTTACCTTGCATGTTTATTATGCGTCTTGCATTGCTTCTTTGTAAATCTCACTGTTCCTTGTCCTTAAGAGATCGGGAAATGATGGATTTATGCTGGTAAACCAGCTCGATCGGCTCCAAGAGTGCTGATTCGCATATGCCCGCTTCGTGGAAGGAGATCAAAGCGTGACACAAGCCTTCTCCGAGACTTGATCACGCCGATCTCAACTCCCGCTTGGGCTCTGCTGCTTGCTGGTCAGACCCCCTGCCTGGGGGCTGCTGCGTTGGGCTGAGGGAAGCCCAAACTGTCAAAAGGAGCCGTCACCCACCCCAATCGTTCGCAGGATGCGTCAATTCCCTATTTTTCCCCGACCGGAAGCCTTGAAATGTAATAGTTTAACGGGAATGATTTGAAAACAAGATATGCATATTATGAACTAAATGTAATAGTCTTCCTATGGAATGGGGGTAAAAAAGATGAAATCAGAAGTAATCAAAACATTAAATCTTTATTTTAAACAAATAACCTTTATATTAACCAACCTTTTTTTATAAAGCATTATTAGTTATTACAGATGTAATGTTTTTGTAAACATTGGGTATATTAGGCTGTATTCTACAGAAACACAAACAGAGCAACTTCACAGAAGGAATTTTTACCAGCTTCCTGCAATAAGCAAATTTGATTCCCTTTTCTTGGATAAAGCAAATTATAAACATATTAATAAAGAAACAGAATAGTGACCCATTGATACCATCTCTCCTTCTATACACTTTGTTGTAAATTATCATGCTAATTTGTGCTCTGTGCTTGTAATGTAATCTGAATTATGTGTGTGAGTTATGGATGTCAGAAAGGGCATTTGTGTGTGAAGATTTCAGGCCTTGGGGCAAAGAGTGTAGAATTGAATGTCTTCTGCTAATATCCAGCCTAAAGATTCTATAAACTCTGTGTCAGTCACATAATAAGACTGCACAACCACTTACACAATCCTAAAATAGTTTCCTAGTGATAGTGTCACCTTTGAAGCCAGTTCTATTCTTGTTAGTTAAAGGAATGCCTAAAGCCGATGACATAGCCTCTGTATAGGCAGTGCTTGTGTTGGAAATTAATCTAGCACTTAAAAACACAGAACAAAATGGAAAACCATGTAATTAAAACATCTAGCTCCGAGTCAAGTAGCACCTTAGAGACCAAAACAATTTTGAGGAAGATTTCAGCAACAAGACAGGTCAAGATGACACACAGTTAAACAACTACTAAGGTCATAAGAAATGTTATATGTATAAATCCCAGACAAATAAGGCTATTCATAAGCAATAATTTTACCTCTAGCTATATGAACAAACGGAGCACAAACCTCTTTATTGAGAAATCAGTGAAACCAAAAACAATCAGACATGTATTTTGTTGCATGGATACTCAGTGAAATATATGTATGTGGCTATAGTCACATGCAATGACCTATGTACTGTCTGTAATGATACTGAAATAGTTATTTATTGAAAAAATTAATCAAGTTTGATCCAACTCTAAAATTGGTTCTGATTCAAGCCCTGCCATTCCGAGAAGCAGCAACTCTTTATTATTGTTCCAACATCTGTTTACTCAGCCTGAGCCACACCGGGCTTAGCAGTAGCGTGATACATCTTCAGACAATTAAATGTTGAGATGACCACTTTCTCAAATGTCATAAATGGCAACAATCACATTAAGCTCAACATTGTGTCAGCCCTTAGAAATCATAAGGATTGCACCACAAGAATATAAGAAGAGCTCTGCTGGATCAGACCAGTGATCCATCTAGTTCAGCATCCTGCCTCACATAGTTGGCCAACCAGTTCCTCTGGAGGGCCAACAACAGGGCATAGAGGCCAAGACCTTCCACTGATGTTGCCTTCTGGCTCTAGGATTCAGACATTTAGTGCCTCTGAACATGGAGGTTCCCCTCCATGAATCTATCTAATCCCTTTTTAAAGCTGTCTATTAATGTGGCCATCACTACATCTTCTGGCAAAGACTTCCATATACATAAGGTATTGTAATTCGGTATGTTGTACATTTCTGCACTTTCTTGTTCTGAAGTTATAAACAAATCTTAATTTCTTTCCATGCAACTTAGTAGTGGATTCAAAAATGCTCTGTAATCTCATATACATCTTAAAACTATGCAGGGAAGGTTCAGGTAATTCAACATATTTCTGTTCAACATTAGTCTTCTCTTGGGTACACGGCTGGAATCTGACAAGTTTCTGGAGGCCAATGATTGGTCAAATCATAGGAACATACAGGCAGTGAACCCACAAAGACTTGTGGGCAGTCACTTTATTTTGCCCAGCATCCGCCTCCCAAAACTACTTCCTCTCATGGCAGTACCTATATCCTCTCTCCTTTCTCTGCTCCCTTCTCAAACACCAACCAACCTTTATTTTATTCCTCCCCCATTTTCAGTTTTATTATTTACTTATTTAATCTATACTCCAGCTTGCTCCCCAACAGAAACCCAAAGCAGATTACATCATTCTGTTCTCCTCCATTTTATTCTCACAAGAACACTGTGAGGTAGATTAAACTGAGAGAATGACCAGCCCAAGGTCACCCAGCAAGTTTCCATGGTAGAGCGGGGATTTAAACCTGGGTCTCCCAGATCCTAGGTCTGACATTCTAACCACTGCATCATACAGGCTCTCAGCTTTCCCGCTTTCCCCTCCCCTGGCAGCCTCCCCCTGGGAAAAATCTGACTAAGTAGCACAATGTGTACAAGTTGCTCAGGTAACTTGTGTGGGGCCCACTGCCAAGCCCAGCCAAGTCACACAAGTTGTGTTGAGGCCCAGGCAAGTTGCATGGCATCAAGTCTTAGCCATCACCACACTTGCATGAATTGAGCAAAGTTCATTGTAGTAAGTTTCCTGGTGGTTGCTGCTGCGGGTCAGGACAGAGGGGATCAAGGGTGGACTGGGAGGTCAAAATAGCACTGGAAAGAGCTCTGCCCCCTCCTCTTTGCCTTTCACTGACAGAAACTAGGGTTTGAAGGCTGGCAATACTGTTGTGGCCACAATGGTCACTGAGATTTCATTCATTTCTTTAAAGTATAGGTGCTGCTTCTCTTATTTTGGGTTGTTTTTTTTTTAAAAAAAAACACCATGGGGCTTTTCTCCGATTTCTAGAAAGACTTCTCTTTTCTGTTCATGTCTCCAGTCTCTGGATTTAAATATCCACAGATGGGACCATGATGAACATTAGATATGTTGATTCAGATCATTAAGTTATTAAAATAAGAACAAAACACAATTAAAAACTACTAAATTACAAAATGTATTATAAAAAACTGCATGGATTGCTCACTACTTTGGGATGTTTTAGTTGATCCTAATAAGGTTATTGCCCTACTGCTTTTTAATTTTTTAATTTAACAAACTGACATGGCTAGTTAGTCTACAATCAAGTCCCTCTCAGAAGCTTTATACTGAGCATCATATTACACAGAAGCCCACCTCAACCCGTAGTAAATGCAGTTAACTTTGCAACAGGCCTGACTCCCAGGCATCTATGTAGTGCTGCTACCTTTATTTACAATATTTCTGAAATCTAGGGCTGAGTGCTTCTGAGCTCCTTTCCAAAGGGAGGGAAATCTTTTGAGAAAGGCCTACAAGAAATGTGTTTTTCATCATCTGCAGACAGCAGTTCCTTTGTGAAAGGCATGCTTCTTTATCTGTCTAGAGACTGTAAAGTCTTAATGGTTTGTATCTCACCATCAGCCTCCTCACCTAAGCTATAATGGCATCCTGGGTGTTGCACAGCCTGAGAAGTGGCCTAGGGCAAGCCAGCTGGCAGATGTTTGATTAGAGAAAAGAGGCTCTGGATCTACTCAGGACTGTCTGGCTGACACGTGTAGCCACTGGTAGATCAACACACCCGATCACACTAAATTAAACCTGCAGAACTACTTCCATTGTACTTGTATTAAACTGTTGATTAATCAGTGCAATTTATGGAGCAGGTCAGAGTATGGGCACACAATGGTATTCATAGGAAATGCAGACACCACCTCCTTGTAAAATTCTGAGCAGCATATAAGCACATAAGACAACCCCTGCTGGATCAGAACAGTAGGCTCATTTTATTCAGCATACAGTTTCACACAGTGGCTAATCAGTTGCTGTGTGGAGGCATTCCCTTGATGTTGTCTCCTAGTACTGATATTCAGAGGTTAAAGCCTCTGAATGTGGAGATACCAACTTACTCACTATGGCTAGCAGCTATTGATAGACCTCTCCCCCATCAACTTGTCTAATGTTTATTTAAAGCCATCTGTGCTAATAGCCATCACTATGTCCTCTGGCAGTGAATTCCAGAATTTAATTACTCACTAAGAAGTACTTCCTTTTGTCACTCCTGAGTCTATCTGCCCATCAACTTCACTGGGTGCTCCAAGCTCTAGTACTATGTGTGAGAGAGTATTATCCACTTTCTCTATCCCTGCATAATTTTATAAGACCCTATCATGTTCAACCCAAGTTGTCTTTTTTCCCGTTAAACAAGAATCAATAAACGAACTGCCAGCCACTGTGATGACTTCATACGTGCGCCAACACACACATGTATGTTAAACATACTATGTTTTATGCTTCTTTCTGTCCCCCTTCCATGATTCTGTTCTAAATGTCAACAGACAAGCAAATTACTAAAACACCATCCAGAATAAATTGCGAGGGAAGAGGGTAGAGATCTGAAATGGAACAGATGCATGTGCCTAGATGAGGAATAACATTGTGGGTGAGGAATGAACGAAATCCTAATTTCTGGGAAACATAGGGCTCTCATTCCCAGCACTGTATAAGACTATCCAATAACACTTAAAAGGTTAAGCTGCCACTTACACAAGTACATACTTGATTTCATAGAACATTTGACAATATTTACTGCAGTCCAATATGTTGTCTATTGATAATACTTAGCTATTGAATTGTCCAGGACTCAAATTCTACTTGGGATTTTTTTCTCTCCCTGAAGGATTAAACAACAACACTAACTACCCCAATCCACACACACACACACACAGGCACATACTATGACACCAGAAGGCAGCACTCCTCTTTACCTTCTGCTGAATATTCTGCTACTTCCAAGGCTTGATGTCCATATACGAAGCCCGATGGAATCTATGAACACAGCAGAAGTAAAAAGCAGTGATTTATAGATGTATACGCTTCACTTCTCAAAAGTCAACAGTGCCCAATAACTAGAAACCCACTGAGTTGTTCTCCAATAAACTGGCATACTATTGAGAAACAAGATGGCTACCAGTTTAATACTTTTCTAAATTCAGAAGTTGGAAAAGAATGAGCAAAGGTGACTTTCCCCCGATGTTATTGTTAACTTGGTCTGAAGTTTGATTGTACTTTTAAACAGGGTTGAAAGCAAATTCACATCCCGTGGATGACTCTGTTGCTTTTGGGGGAACATTTTTTTAGGCCTTTAAATTAATACAAAACTCTGCAAAACTGTTTTTTGGAAACAAATATGAGATGAATGTATATACCACAAGCACAGATTCCTCTTTCAAACCACTTTCTGTTCTGAAAAAAGCGATCATCTATCTCCTGTCTGACACTGCTTATTTCACACACTGTACACAAAGCTAATTACAACAAATGTGAAGATCTGACTAGTTAAAGAATTTTTAAAAGGGAACATAGGTAAATTTTCAATTTTTTAATTAAAAATAAACAGCTTCATGTAACTTGGCTATATTACTCAGGTTAAATGTTCTTCACTGGTAGAGACAATTCTTCTTAATTTTGCTCATTTATAATAAAATAGCTGGCCCAGGATCAACGGTTTTCCATTAGAGAAACTGCTCCAACCTCAACAGGTAAGAAGGCACAGGAGATGATAATATTATGGGAAGTCCCTTAAGAAAAATATACATTCTGGGCATACAAAAGTTAAATAAAAGGTGGCAGCAGTTCTATAAAAAATAGTAAACAGAGCAACAGTTGCTCATATATAAAAGTAGAATGGTTTTGGATCTAAGTTATTCAGATGTCTCCCTGAAGCATAAATGTATGATTTAGTATCTGAGAAAAAACTCCTCTTACTATTCAAGCACTTTTCAAAATAATACCTTTTACACTGCATTCTGGAAGACAAGAAAAATTCCCAAGTGAGCTCTGACCTGGATAGCCCAGGCAAGCCCAATCTCATCAGATCTCAGAAGCTAAACAGGGTCTACCCTGGCAAGGACTTGGAAAGGAGACCTCCAAGGAATACGAGAGGTAAGCAATAGTAAGCCACCTCTCTGAAACATGCAAGCCCCACTAGGTCACCAGAAGTCAACCATGACTTCCAGGCAAACACACACACACACACACACACACATACAAAATACCCACCCAAAAAAGGGGGGGGGAGAAAAATCCCAAGTGCCTAGTTCTTAGTAAGGATGCCATTTTGGAATCCATAATTGTAGTCCCTGGATAGAGAAGTGAAGGCCTATGGCAGGGGAGAAGCAGGAAATTTAGAGGGAAACACTTATTTACCCTGAAGGAACGGCAAAAAATTACAAATCTGGAAAAACACAGAAAAAACTCTATGAAATATTTTTCTTTGAAATTACTGAAATGTTTAAGATTGTTTCACTCACTCAAAATGTACAGCATGAAAAAGTCTGAAGCATTTTCTCCCGTTTTTCCAAGAGGAAAAAAATGAGAAGTGTGGGGGAACACTAAAAAAAATTATAGGAGGTTTTTTTTTTTCAATGACTGAAACATGTTATGATAGCATAGGGTATAGCCACTGGAAGATCTCTCTCACTTTAATATTTGGTGTATTCTCAGTTTTCTTTACAGAAAATCAAGGCATTTATACTTTTAAATTCCATTCATTTTATATGCTAGCTAACTTATAAATGATGCCTTTTATGTTGTTAATGCAACAAATAGATTTAGGTTTAATAAGACAGTAATATTACAATTTCCCCCCAATTTTTCAATATTTTCTGGAGGGAGGGAGGGGGGAAAACACTTTGTACCATAGCTTCAGAATTTTTGGAAATTTTACATAGCTAGCCTTGCACTACCTAAAGTTAAATATTTAGCCCTGGACTACTTAAATCTCAAAGGGTTCCATTGATCCATGTCATGGTAACATCACACAAGACTATTGTAAGGCACCCTACATGGATCTGCCCTAGAACTCAGCTTGGAGACTTCAGATGGTACAGAATGTCACAGATTAGTTATTATTAGGAGCTACGCCTTGGATGCTGATTATCTGCAGGACTGCCTATGCTTCACCACAATAGCTTTAATCATGGAGCAGTTCCTCCTGCATATTATTCCCATTTTGCAGTCACTCCATTGACTGTCCATCAGTTACTGGGTTCAGTTCAAGGTACTTGACTATCACATACAAAGCCCTTCATGGCCTCCTAGGCTCCACCATGATAGGCTTACTCATCAGCTCTGTCACTTCTACAGGTGGCTCCCTGCAAATTGGCAAGATCAACAACTGCCTGTAGATGTGCATTCTCTGTTAGTGCCCCCCATCTTGTGGAATGGCCTGCCTGAGAAGGTCAGCAAGGCTCCCACACATCTGTGACTTAACAAATTATGTAAAAAAATTGTTCAAGACGGCATTTTTATAAAGGTAATAGGGCTACATTATAACTGAATGAATGGTTCAATAAGATGCTTTAATAAAGGGAACAAGACTATGTGTCAGGTTCCACAGCCAACAACTGAGTATACACTTGTCAGAAAGGTTATACCTAATTGCAGAGCTATAGATGCAGTAACATGGTCCCTGTTAAGAATGGCGACGTTTCTACAAGCACAATGGGATATAGGGTATTCGTACGCACCCCCACCATCCATAGGCCAATTGGCCTGACTCCCGCATGCGGGAGAAGGGGCCCCAGGCCGTTAGAGCTGAAGCTGGGAATTGAAAGCTATCCCACGGTTACATGATGCCCAGATACTACACAGGCAATCTACAAGGTCAGTGATAATGAAGTACTACAGAAGCAAAGAAGGAATGCAGCAACGGCTGTTACACAGGTCAAGCAAATGAACCCCAGCCCATAAACATCATGGCAGCATAGCTGACATTCTGCCCCCTCAAAACCCAGCCTCTCCCGCCCATTCCAGGAGACCTCCCGGTCATTCCAGCAGACCACCCGGTTTGTCCGGGAACTTCCAGTGGAACTTGCCCAACAGTCTAGGGGCCCGAATATCCCCTACTTCCACCCATTCGAGGTGCTGGGGTCCAAAATCCTGCCATTCCACCAAATAAAACAGTTTTCCCCGTTTGAGTTTAGAGTCCAAGATCTTCGAGATTTCATAATGTTCCTCGCCCTCAATCATGATAGGAGGGGGCACTGACTGTGACGGTTGCCAGATGCTTGAGCCAGAATCCTGTTTCAGGAGGCTGAAATGAAATACAGAATGAAGATTCCTCAGGTTCTTGGGGAGACCTACGTCAACAGTCACCTCATTGATCATCCGTTTCACCTTAAACAGACCAATGTATTTCCATCCTAGTTTCCTACTAGGCTGTAGGACTTTGATGTTCTTAGTGGACACATACACTGAATCACCAGGCTGCAGAGCCCAACCCTCCACCCTTCTCTTGTCAGCCTGAGCCTTATAAGCCTCCTTGGCCGCAGTTAAAGCCTTGCAAAGGAGCGGCCACGAGTTCCGTAATTGTTTACACCATTGCGCCACATCCCCCGGCCCCAAGTCATTTGGCCCCTCCAAAAAAGGTAAAGGGGGGCTATCATATCCATACAACGCCTTAAAAGGGGACAGTCCTGTAGAGGAATGACATGTGTTATTATAACAGTATTCGGCCAGGGGCAGGAGATCTACTCAATCACCTTGTTGATAATTGGTGAAACAGAGGAGATATTGTTCCAAAGTCTGGTTAACCCGTTCCGTCTGGCCATCAGTCTCGGGGTGATAGGCACTGCTCATGGCTCATTCGACCCCCATCAGTTTCATAAGCTCCCCCCAAAACCGTGAAACGAATTGGGCCCCCCATCCGATATCACCTTGGTCAGGAGCATATGTAAACGGACTATGTGTAATAGAAACACTGTAGTAGAAAGCTAAGGCTTTCGCCGTGGGCAGAGACGCAAACGGGATAAAGTGTGCCTGTTTGGAGAATAAATCCACGACAACCCAAATGACCGACATGGTTTTGCTCGGGGGCAGGTCCGTAATAAAGTCCATGGAAATCACCTCCCATGGCCGGCTTGGAGTCGGGTGTGGATGCAATAATCCTGGAGTTTTCCCCGGGCGGGGTTTACTCATGGCACAAATTTAGCATTTCACAAACGAAGATAAATCCTTCCGCATTTGCGGCCACCAGAATTGTCATTGCATGAGCTGAAGGGATTTAACAAACCCGGGGTGGCCATTCAGCTTTGTGCCGTGCACTGAGTGCAGTACTTCCCTCCGCAGGGAGAATGGAACAAATAGTTTGTTTCCGCGGTACCAGCAGCCATCGGATCTGAGTTCGAAATCCCCTTCTGCCCCCACCACCGCCCTGTCGCCCTCCAAGAAGGCAGAGGCAAATTTACTGTGCCAAGCTTTCCCGCCCACTTCAGCCGGTGGTGGGCCCCGGGATGTCGGTGACGTAGGGGACGTAGGAGACGAGGACACCGCCCCGCCCAGGTGGGAAGGCGTGAACACCGAGTCCAAGATGACCTCCCTTTGGCTGTCGTGTTGTGGGAGGCGGGACAAAGCATCAGCGAGGGGGTTTGCAGAGCCCGGGAAATGGTGAAGCGTAAACTAAAACTTAGAAAAGAAATCGGCCCACCGGATCTGTTTTGCATTGAGGCTGCAAGGTGTTTTTAGCATTTCCAAGTTCTTGTGATCAGTCCACACCTCAAAAGGAACCCATGCTCCCTTTAGCCAATGCCGCCAGGTAGCCAATGCAAGGCGGATTGCCCCCGCCTCCTTCTCCCACACCGACCAGTTACGATCCGTGTCACTGAACTTTCTCAACACGTATGCTAAAGGATGCATTAATCCATCCTCTCCCTCTGGGAGGATTGCACCCCCCGTGGCCACATCCGACGCATCAACTTGTACGATGAAGTTTTTATTTTCATCGGGGTGGGCTAGGGCGAGTTCAGACATGAACAGGGCTTTGAGGCATTCGAACACTTCCTGGCACTCTTTACTCCAAGCCAGGGCTGCCCCCGGTTTGGTTGCCTCCGGCCCTTTCCCTTTCGTGTTTAATAAGTCAGTGAGAGGCAAACTGATCTGGGCAAATTTGGGCAGGAAATTTCTGTAAAAGTTCAAAAAACCAAGGAAGGCTTGTAATTGGCGGCGGGTGCGGGGGGTTTTCCACCACAGCACATCCCACACCTTCCCCAGGTCCATTTCCAGCCCCTTATCCAGTATCCCAGGAAGTCAATGTGTGACTTGTGAAACTCACACTTGGAGAGTTTCACGAACAGTTTGTGCTTCTGCAACATGGTTAGAACTTCTCTCACCAATTTCACGTGTGAAGGCAGGTTAGGGGAGTACAGCAAATTATCATCTAGGTAAACAAGAGCCCCCTTAAACAAATGCTTGTGCAACACCTTATTTATCAGGTTCATGAAGACCCCAGGGGCCCCCTGAAGACCAAAGAGCATTACTTGGTATTCAAACTGACCCAGAGGCGTGTTAAAGGCAGTCTTATGTTCATCCCCCTCACATATGCGGACCCGGAAGTAGGCATCATAAGAACATAAGAGATGCCAATGTTGGATCAGGCCAAAGGCCCATCCAGTCCAACACTCTGTATCACACAGTGGGCAGAAATACCAGTGCCATCAGGAGGTCCACCAGTGGGGCCAGGACATTAGAAGCCATCCCACTGTTGACTCCCCCAAGCACTAAGATGACAGAGCATCACTTGCCCCAGAGTCCCTATCTATACCTGGTGGCTAATAGCCACTGATGGACCTCTGCTCCATATGCTTATCTAATTCCCTTTTGAAGCCGTCCATGCTTGTAGCCGCCACCACTTCCTGTGGCAATTCCAAGTGTTAATCACTCTTTGGGTGAAGAAGTACTTCCTTTTATCTGTTCTAACCCGACCGCTCAGCAATTTCATGGAGTGCCCACGAGTTCTTGTATTGTGAGAAAGGGAGAAAAGTCCCTCTTTCTCTACCTGCTCTTTCCCATGCATAATCTTATAAACCTCAATCATGTCCCCCCTCAGTCGTCGTTTCTCCAAGCTAAAGAGCCCTAAGCACCTTAACCTTTCCTCATAGGGAAAGTGTTCCAACCCTTTTATCATTCGAGTGGCCCTTTTCTGCACTTTCTCCAAAGCTATAATATCCTTTTTAAGGTGTGGTGACCAGAATTGCACACAGTATTCCAGATGATGCACACAGTATTCCAGATCCCGGAGATCTAACTTCAAAAAGATCTTTCCTTTAGCCACTTCAGCTAACAAATCTTTGATCAGAGGCATGGGGTAGGCGTTGGTCGATGACACCGCGTTCAACACTCTATAGTCAGTACACAACCTCAAGCCCCCATCCTTTTTTTTCCAGAACAGTACTGGGGCCGCAAACAGGGAGGAGGCCGGTCGGATAAAATCCCTGGCTAAGCTTTTGTTGATAAACTTATGCAGTTCATCTTTCTTGGGCGGGCCCATCACATAAATGTGCCCCTTGGGCAGTTTTTGGCCCGGTAATATTTCAATGCTGCAGTCCGAGTGCCTATGGGGTGGGAGCTAGTCAGCTTCCTCTTCTCCAAAAACTCTGGCCAAATCCCGGTACTCAGGAGGAATGGATAGCAGCTCATCTTGGGCCAAGCAAACCCTAGGGTTCTCCACTGTAGGCTGCAGACCCCACTCTGGGTTTCACTGGTGCAAGTGACACCGAG
Organism: Gekko japonicus; assembly: GCF_001447785.1. NCBI lineage: Eukaryota > Metazoa > Chordata > Lepidosauria > Squamata > Gekkonidae > Gekko > Gekko japonicus. Next base: position 403,285 of record NW_015170917.1, on the reverse strand, counting down.
GGGAGATGAACTGCACCTTCCCTTCATCCCACAGAATATACGGGTCATGTCCATGCAACCAGGGGGGCCCTAAAACGAGTGGGAACCTGGCAGCTGGGGTGATCACAAACGAACGTTCCTCCCAGTGATCCTCCGCCCCGATTCGCAATGGGACAGTCTCAAACTCACATGGTTTTTTCAAGGTTGTCCCATCCATTTGGGTAAAAATCAAGGAGTCTTGCAGCTTCACCACCCCCGCCTCCAACGAGGGGTTGATGAGGTCCCTCCCACACCCCCGAGTCAATAAGGGCTCTCATGCGAATAATCAGGTCAATAAGAGTCACAGTCATGAAAAATAGAGGGGGTAGCTGCTCACCGCTTTTGGCGCCTCCGGGATTGGGCCCTGCTGCTCCGCGCCTCTCACAGAAGGACCTGGTCTTTTCCCGCCTGCTCATTTCCCTCTTCCTCGCTGGATTTGTCCTCAATTTCCTCTGGGGCAACCTGCAGCGCCTTGGCAAATTTCGGTTACCACGGCGGCTTCTTTGCTGCAGTGGCAGGGAGCACCTTCGCGGGCTCAGGTTGTTTTCCCGAGCCGGCTCCGCCACAGTCGGCCGCGAAATGGCCCAGTTCCCCACACTTTAAGCACAGCCCTTGTCTCATCCGTTGCTCTTGAGTAGACTCGATGGGACGCGCCATTTTCACTTTCTGCGGGGGAGGGGTAGGCTTACCCCCGCTGTTGCAATGTCCAGGCGCAGGGTGTTCAGGCGAGTCTCTGTGCTCTCTGCCTCTTGCATCCATGCCGGGAGGGAGATCAGGTCCACGGCACGCAGGACCGTCTCCCAGATCTCAGGATTCAGTCCCACTCGGTACAACTCAGCCAGCACCTGATCCGGCCAATTTTGGACTTTGGCTGCATGTAACTTAAACTCCAAGGAGTATTCTCTCACCGATCGCTTCCCTTGCTTCAGGGTGCATAAGAACGCCCTCACCTTGGGCCCGGCATTCCGATCCTCAAACTGGGCACGCAATGCCCACATGAAAGCGTCCAAGTTCACAAGCTCCAGGCCCCTCGAGTTATGCAACCCGACATACCAAGCTGCGTCCACTCCTCGCAAGTGGGCAGCCACCACATCCACTCGGCTGCTGTCGTCTGGGAACAGGTGGCCCGACCTTTCCACAAATGTCATCACTCGAACCACGAAGTATGACAATTCCTCTGGGTCACCATCGAACGTGGCTTCGATTAGGTCCTTAGGGCGGTGGTGTAGGGGGCCTCTCGGGCTGCCTGGCCATGGCTCTGGTGCCGGCCCCTCCATGGGTCCCGGCACCAGCGCATCTGCCGGGCGGGGTGGGGGGGCTGGTTGAGGGGGGGAGAACAGAAGCCGCCGGTTGTGCCTCCCTCTCGGCCTTTATGGCTTGGACCACCAACTGTGGGATCGCCTGGACTACTTTCTCTAACTTCCGTCTTAGCTGGCGTCGTTCCCTGTCTGCCACCTCCAGCCGTTGGGGCCATTCCAATCCCTCATCCGGGGATACGCGGCCACTCCGCACCTTGGATGTCTCCGTCCAGGTGGTGCTTCCATGGTTCCCCTGAAAGGGGGGAAAACCCCCCCCATGGATGCAAAGCCCATATCGAACTGGCTGTCCCTTCAGGGCCCTCGCGTGAGCACATACATCTTGGCCGTGGAGTCAGGATTAAACTGGCGCCAGCACAGCGTGCCCGGGCAATACCCTTGTCCAGGTCGGTGTCTCGGGCCGGTGGGGGTCAGGAACAGATGGGTCAAGGTCGTCTTTGGCACGGTCCCCACATCTTTCTTCAGGACAATCGCTGGCGGCATGGTGCTCACCGGTACCTCCGTCTGGGTAGTGGGAGTTTCCTCCCCCGTCGTGGTGGGAATCGGGTTCTCCTCTTCGTCGCTCATCTCGAGTTGAGAGAGGCACGCAGATAGAGAATGATGATTCTTAACAGAATGTCAGGTTCCACAGCCAACAACTAAGTACACGCTTGTCAGAAAGGTTATACTTTATTGCAGAGCTATAGATGCAGTAACATGGTCACTGTTAAGAATGGCGACATTTCTACAAGCACAATGGGATATAGGGTATTCGTACGCACATACACCCCATCCATAGGCCAATTGGCCTGACTCCTGCGTGCAGAAGAAGGGGCCTCAGGCCGTTAGAGCCGAAGCTGGGAATCGAAAGCTATCCCACGGTTACATGATGCCCAGTCACTATCACAAGGTCAGTGATAATGAAGTACTACAGAAGCAAAGAAGGAATGCAGCAATGGCTGCTACACAGGTCAAGCAAATGAACCCCAGCCCATAAACATAATGGCAGCGTAGCTGATACTATGGAGTATACTACTATGTATGGCAGTGGTGGCGAACCTATGGCACGGGTGCCAGAGGCGGCACTCAGAGCCCTCTCTGTGGGCACGCGAGCCATCACCCCAGCACAGAGTTGCTTCAGAGGTGGGTGGGAGTGACTGGCAAGCAGGCAGGCTGGGCTGACGGCAGAAGTAGGCAGTGGCAGCTGCCTTGGAAGTGATACGTGGGAGGGGAAGGCACCGCCGTCTCGCAGACAATGTCTGGCAGCCCCTTAGGAGCTGAGGCGCTGCTGCTGGGCTTCGGGAAGTGGATCCTGGTGACCGGCGGCACCGGGTTCATGTAAAGGAGAGGCCGGCAAGGCAAGGCCCTGGGGTGATAAATAAGTGGGTTTTGGGTTGCAGTTTGGGCACTCGGCCTCTAAAAGGTTCGCCATCACTGATATATAGGATCCAGAAGACAAATGTTTGCTGTTTCACCACACTCACTGTAATCACATTACTGCATACCCTGAACCCCAGGTAATAGAGAAGATTGAGTCATTTTCTTTTTGTTGCTTTTTTAAAAAGCTCTTGAGATATGCATAGTGCTGTAAACTAATACACCCAGTTTCCACTGATACTTTATTTATTTTTATTTATCTTTGGATTTATATCCCGCCCTACCCCGAAGGCTCAAACTGGTCATGGTCTTGGTACTGAAGGAAATGCTGTGCTGTCTCAGACTGTACAGGCAAAGGTAAATCCATACCAGCTAGTTCAGAAGGGAAGGGAACAACATAGTCTTCAGAGGACCGTTGTTCTACTAACTGTACCTCTTAGAATCCAGTGACTATAACAACAGTGACGTTTTCTTGCTGCAATAAATGCAAAACCATTAATCTTTGAAATATCACAACAGGATTACTGTGAGTACTGTTTCAATTTCTCTCAGTTTTCTGTTTCATTACTAGTTGTCACACAGATCCCAAATCTGAAAGTTTTAGGAAAAAATTGAACAGAAATTGGGTGCCAAAGCATTCTGAAAAATTCTGTCAGCACCCCACCATGTTCAAAATGTATAAAACTGTGGCTCTGGAAAAGGAACAAGTGTAACAAGGAAATAAACTTTTAAAATGGAGGAATAATGCAGTATTGTTGTGAAGGAGATAAGCAACTGAGTAACTGCTGATCATAATATCATAATATAATTACACATATGAAAGAGTAGTAAGAATAATGGCCATTTAAATCGACTGGAATGCCTTTTCTTTAAATTTATAACACTTGCTGGAGAAAAAGTGATAGCCCCAATAAACTATACACACTAGTATCCTGAATTACATCCTGCTTTCTTTCCAAAGACATCCTGCACATAAGCATGACATTACACTGCTTCAAAATAACTGAATAAAGGCAATAAGCCTCTCAGCACTAAATAAAGATTATGAATACCTGTACTCAATTAAGGAGCAGGATTGTAATTTAGGAGTACTGTCAGAGCCTGGCTTAGGGTTGGAAGCATGTTGTCTTTGTTTTTAGTTTGTAAACCACCTTGAGAGGGTCTCTGGAGAGATAAATTAAAAAAAATTACACTTATTTCTGTGCATATCATTTAAATGAGAATGTTATTACAGGTTTTTCTGTCACGGGTCTGTAGCGGTCCAGTTTTCATTTTGTACACAACTCACAAAAAAGAAATCATTATTATCAATTAGGCTCCAGATGCCTTTCCTTTGTATTTGACTAACCTTTGTCAGGTTCTGGACTCTAAGTTTTAGGTTCAGGTTTTTTTTTTCCCTCCCCCCTTTTTAGTCCCTGTTCATAGCACTAAGAACACCTTTCTGTTTGGAGTACATTGTGAAAGTTGTTAATGTACAGGAAGTAAAAGAGCCACTTCAGAAAATTGGTCTTATGTCATGTTTACATAACAAAACTGACAAGCGTTGACTGCAAGAAAACAAGACGAAAAATCCTAGGAAATTATGACAACTTTAGCAGATCCAGAGGAGTTAACTGTGTTAGTTTGTAGCTGCAAAATAGTAAAAAGCCCAGTAACACCTTTAAGACTTAGCAAACTTTATTGTAGCATAAGCTTTCAAGAAACACAGCTCTCTTTGTCAGATGCGGCATCTGACGAAGAGAGCTGTGTTTCTCGAGAGCTTATTCTACAATAAAGTTTGTTAGCTATAACAGAGAATAGTTTGCATAGAACGAAGACATGAAAAACCTGTGTAAATGATAGTTTCAGACGGCAGCCAAGTTGGTATGCAATAGAACAGCTACATTTGAGTCCAGGAGTAGGAATGGGCACAAACCGCATTTTTGCAGTTCAGTTCATGGCCAAACCATGAACTGACACAAACCAGGAGGTTGGTTTTCAAACCAAACTGGTTGATATCAGTTCATGACCCCTGCTTTCTGCTCCCCACCACTGCCTTAAAATTTGTGGAAGTTCGTGGCATATAAAGCATCCATATATTAAAGCAGAACTAAGGCTGCATCCACGGTGATAATTTTCTGTTTTATATTGTCACTTGCACTGAGCTTCTACTGCATACTTTCTTCCATTGGTCACCATTTTTCCTACTAAACCACCAGAGGGCTTTTCAAGGACTTAAGAAAATCTTTAATTGCCATAGTATTATAACTATCACCATTGCAAAAAAAAAAAAAAGTCAAGAAGGTTACCAGAGGCCTCTGGGGGCTGGTGGAATGGTGCTGATGTGACCATAAAACACAGCTTCCCATTCAGATGGCATGACTGGGCTCTTCCTAGAAAGATACGCAGAAGGTGGATTTGGGGAAGACTGTACCATGGACTGGGAGAGAACAACCAGAGCACAATCAGACCATAATGTCATGCAGATGTTAAAAAAAAAATCCAAATGCTCCAGAAGGACTATTGTTTACATATAAAACAAAAAGATACAGAATAGATTCTATTTTGAAGCTAGAAATTTTTTTGGATAAAGAAGGTAATAATCTGGGTTGGGAGAAAGGAAAAGGAAGAGAGAAAGAAAGAAGAGGAGAAAAGGAAGAGGATGAGGAAGAAGATGAGGAAGAAGAAGGAGAGGAAACACAAAAAAAGACCAAAAAAGTAGACCCAAAAGAGATCTAACAGAGGGGGAAAAAACAGCAACTGAGATATAGGACAGAATAACAAATCCACACAAGACTACAACTCAAAAACATAGTAATAGCAAAGAAGGACAAAAAGAATGGCAACTAAAAAAATAAATCTATTATCTGTAAATGTTAATGGGCTGAATAGTCCACAAAAAAGACAAAGACTTTTTCATCAAGTAGTAAAATTACACGCAGATATTATATGCTTGCAAGAAACTCATATAAAGGAAGATCATATAAAATATCTAGAATATAAGAAACTAGGTATTCCATTTATCACATCGGACAAGGTAAAAAAAAGAGGAGTGGCTACATATGTAAAGGAGAAACAGCATCCAATACTTAAGTATGAATCAAATTATGGAAGAATTGTAATAGTGGAAATTAGAAGAAATGGAAAAGAAACATGGATTGTAAACATATATGCACCCAACCAGAATCAAGAAAGCTTCTTTAAAGAGTTAAAAAATATTTTAACAAAAGAAAACCCGGAAAACATTTGTATAGTAGGAGATTTCAATGCAGTATTAAACCCTAAAGAAGATAGGAAAAAATCAAGCAAAAATTCAAAAGCAGGCGCCAGGCTGCCTAACAGGTTCTTAATGCTAGCAAAAACGAGATTATACCTATTTCTCACCTAGACATAGATCATGGTCTAGAATCGATATGGTATGGATAAATGTAGCTATAGCAAAGGAAATACTGGAAGCTGAAATATTGCCAAACACTTTCGCCGATCTTAGCCCGATGTGGATATCATTACAAGAAACTGGCAGAACATCAAAATGGAGATTAAACGCGGGATTATTAAGAGACAAAGAATTTGTAATAAAACTTGAGAGAGACGAAAGAATTTATAAAAATAAACAAAACGGAAAATATGCCATTAAATATAGTATGGGATACCTTGAAAGCATATTTGAGAGGGATAGTTATCACACAAGAGATATGGAGGAAGAAACAAAAAAGAAAAAAGTTTAAAAAACTATCAGAGGATTTAAAAAAAGAAGAATCAACAGCAAAAAGCAAGGGGAATGTAAAAGAGACAATGATTAAAATAAAACTAACTAAATAAATAAAACTAATACAGCACCAAATAAACCTGCTACTGACACAAGAAGTAGCCAATAAAATAGAATATACGAAAGCTTATTATTTTGAGAATGCAAACAAGTCTACACGTTGGCTAGCATATAAACTTAGAAAAGAAAAAGAGAAAAGAACAATCTCAGCTTTAAAAAATGAGAAACAATAAAATATAAATCCCAGGAATTGAAAAATATAGTAGAAAGCTTTTATAAAGAACTTTACAATGACCGACCACAAAACCAACAAGAGATAAAAGATTTTTTTCGGAAGTATAACAAAAAAAAATTACAGACGAACAGAGAAAATGTTAAATGAGAAAATTACAATTTGTGAAATAATAGAAGCCTTTAAAAAGCAAAAGAAAAGGAAATCACCGGGGCCAGACAGTATACCAGCAGAAGTATACCAGCAGCTGGAGGACGAATTGTTACCGACCTTTAAAGAATTATTGAATGATATTATGAATTTGGGGAAAATACCCAATACATGGAATGAGGCTGTAATAACTTTAATTCATAAGCCAAATACAGAGGAAAATGAGATCAAAAATTATAGACCCATTTCACTTCTAAATGTAGATTACAATATTTTCGCAACAATTTTGGCGGCAAGATTTAAGAAGGTAATGATCCAAGTAATACATTGTGACCAATCATGCTTTCTTCCTAAAAGGCAAATAAAAAACAATGTAAGAACTATTATAAATGTTTTAGAATACTATGACTATAATCCCGGAAAACAACTTGCCTTAGTATTCAAAGATGCAGAAAAAGCCTTTGATAATGTCAACTGGGAATTCTTAAAACTCAAATTAGAAGAATGCGACCCTGAGAAAGCTGGGTTTTCAGGGCAACTTCCTAAAACCTATGGAGGCCTTGTGTGCTAAGCCTACTTATAGGGTCAGAGTAAATGGGTGTTTCTCATACCCCTTCTTCCCCACGAGAGGAACGATCCAAGGTTGCCCATTGTCCCCCCTGCTTTTTGCGTTGGTGACAGAACCTCTGGCGGAAGAATTAAGGCATTGCACAGATTTCTCAGGAATCAATATGGGTGGTACTGAACACAAGGTCAATTTATATGCAGATGATTTAACTTTGTACATCTCCAATCCAACTCAATCTCTGCCGCATATAGAACATATCTTGTCATCCTTTGGAAAAGCTTCGGGCCTGCGAATCAACCTGACAAAATCTGAATTATAACTGGTCTGGGTGTCTAATGAGCTGAAGACACAAATAATGAGAATCTCTCCTTACAAATGGATCACAGAGACCTGGCGACATTTAGGAATCAAATTTCCATTAGATCTTAAGGCGCTTATGCACCATAATTATAACAAGCTTCATGAAGCCATTAAGGTGCAAATTAAGGATTGGGAAGCAATTTCTCTCTACCTGACAGACTCCATCTGATCAAGAGTTTTATATTGCCCAAGTTTCTGTTCCTCTTTCAAACACTCCCGATACACTTCAGCAATGGCAAAAGTCTCTGGGGAGGGGAAAAAGTCGAGGATCAACGTAAACATCTTAACGAAACTGGCTTCGTTAGGGGGACTGGATTTCCCTCTATGTGTGTATTACCAAGTAGCCATCCTTGCAGCAGCAGTACAAGTTCAGAGGGAATCACCACCCTTATGGTGTCGTATGGAGCAGTGTTACGTTGCTCCGTATAACCTACATGAAGTATGCTGGATGTCATCCGTCCGTCGGCCGAAAACTTATCAGGAGAACCCTTGTCTGTCATTAATGTTAAAGATCTGGGATCACAAGAGAAAACAGCTGATCCCAGACATCTCTCCGCTATCTACTTTTGTAAATCAATTGTGGTTTCCGTTGGCGCCTTTGGGGACTGGACAAGGGCGGGTTTCTCTCGTTTGTCAGATTTGGTGCTATGTGGAAAAATCCGAGAAAAAGTATCCTTTGAGGAACAAGCTGGAGTGCGCTTTTCATGGCACAGTTATCTACAGCTAAAAAATTTGACTGAACTTATGGCGTCTAAAGGTACTTTTGACAGACCGCACTCAGGATTGGAAGTCATTCTGCACACGTTTATAGACTCGTCCAAAGGACTGATGGCGAATCTATGTAAATTGCTACTAGGAACAGAGAACCAAGCAGCGCTGAAACATCAGCTAAGGTGGCAAGAAGATCTACAGATGGAGATCTCTGAACAAATGTGGACTGACATTTGGAATTCTCATGCTAATCGTTCGAGAAATTTTAACGTCAGATGGCAGTTCTTTAAATTCATCACCAGGTGGTACTTCACACCAGAGAAATTACATAAAATAAACTTGGCATTAAATCCACAATGTTGGAAGAAATGTGGAAACAAAGGCTCGTATTTCCACTGTTGGTGGGAGTGCCCAGTCATATATGCATTCTGGGAAGAGGTTCTGGGAATTATAAGTGATATTACGTCGTTAGATCTACCAGCTTGTCCCAAACTGGTGCTCTTTGACAGACTGGAGGCAGTCACGGCAACTAGGGCCCAGAAAGAGCTTATACCAAAACTTTTGGCGGCAGCTCATCTAACCATAGCGGCTGGATGGAAAGCCAGCTCTCCTCCCCAGATACAAACATGGTACAACAAAACATGGGATCTATTTATCTTAGATAAGCTGACACAGATCACTCAAGTTACAGCAGTAGATACATCAAAGGCATACGAGCGATTTGTTGCAGTCTGGTATGACGCGCCTTCGCCCAAGCCCGTGGAATTGCAGCAACTAAAGAGTAGACCCG